>NC_090905.1:5004085-5304085 GCF_040956055.1 Brachionichthys hirsutus
CACACTGCGACACAATCCGGTGCCTAAACTGTTCACATCTGTCTTTGTGGCGTGTATGATGACATTATGAACAGATCTGCGCCAAGTCCCCACATTAATTACATTCAACAGATGGTCAGAACACATGGAATTCCAGTTTCATCCAAAAACACAAATTCATAAAAAAAAGAGACATTAATGTCTTTGCTGCAATGACGGTTCTGTGATGTCAGTCGGCGTGATGAATGAAAAGAAAAAATGCCAGGTGTGTATGTCTTATCGTAAAAAAAGAAGCCTCTCAGAATCAGGTTTGGGCCACTTTTTGGCTGCAGTGTGAACGCAGCCTTGCTGTGGCACGAAACAAACGGGAGCGCCTTTTCTCCTTCATACATTAGGCTGCAAATTGGCAAATAACACATTCGCTGCGGCTTTAAAATGATTCTGTACTTGCTGCATGGTGCTGCGTAGTGATTTCAGAGTGCCGGTGAAGCATCAACACAATGGAACTCATCTAACGGGGGAGAAAGAGGGCAATCATTGTGACCTTTCTCTGTCTTTTTATTAGTAAAGAGAATACAGTATAACAGTCTACTGCACATCTGTCACAAGCCCTATAAGATATTCTGACTTCCTGTCACATTTTGTTCGTTACAGTGAAAATTAAAAAAACGGTATTTAAATTTGCAGGCGGGGGGGACATTACATTATAAGTAATAAAATAACTCAACTTAAGAAATTGTTCCAGAACCCCAACAAAAGTGCCTGCGGGGGGGGGGGGAGCGGCAAATTCTGATTCAAGCTTCGGGCAGGTCGTGCTCCTGGCCTTCAGAACACGGCTGCTGCATCTGCACCACCACGGTCTCCACGGTGATCTCTTCCTCGCTGTCGCTGCTGTCCAGCTCGTCATCCTCGTAATCGGACGACTCCTGGTCTTGCTCGGAGCGCGACGCTCCCGACATGGTGCCGAACGAGTGGGCGCTGGTGGAGGCCAGGGAGCGCAGCAACGGCGTGCTCTCAGACACCTCCTCGTTCTCATCGGGGCCGCTCTCCCCCTCCTCCGAGTCGGTGTCAGAGTCCCCCTGTGAGGGGATCACTTTCTGCTTGCACACCGGGCATGTTTTCTTAGTTTTGGTTAGCCAGGGGTCGACGCACTTACAGTGGTAGGCTGAGGGCGACAGACAGATATTTAATATTTATTACTACTGAAGTCCAAAAGAGCGGCAAAGCGCTGATCTACGACTTCAGACGCCGACACTGCTGGGTTGCATGCCAAAGCTCGGTTTTCTGCGTTCTCTCGCTGGTGCAGCACTGGACTTCTCTTGAGTCCAAAACAAAACACAATCTATGTGCAGAAATGGGTTTAAGAGCGGTGAATAAACCGCAGAGTGAGGAACTCACCATGAGAACAGGGCAGGACTCGGAGTTTGTCACCTTCTTCGTATTCATCCAGGCAGATGGCGCACACGTCGTAGTTGTCCCCTGCATCAAAAACACAACGCCGCTCTCAGCTTGTAGATGAACACATTAGTAGTCGTGCTTCACTCTCCTCATTCTTCCCGACCACTTGGAAGCGCGTTATCATCGGATACCCGCTGGACGATGACGCGGCAGAATCCTCAGAGCTACAACGCCAAACTCGGAGCCGGATATCAGCGTTTTACGATACATCGATTCCTACTAAAACACAAGTAAAGCATACATTTTGGTTTTCCTTCAAGTGACCCCGTCGTCCAAGCGGGACGGTTCATTATGACCAGTGTAGTGATGTAAATGTTGTGTGCTTTTCAATTGGACCATTGTGTCTGCAATAAAAGATTTGATCGATTGATTGATTGATTGATAATATAATGGGATAATGATAAAAATGGATGCGTTACGTGTCGCGTCTTCCTGCACAGGTAGACGCGAGGAGCCGACGAGGTTCGGTTTGTGACGCTAATTTCCATTACTTTACTACACATTTCCCAGCGAGCTCCACGCGGTTGGGGGGGGGGGGGGGGGGGATAATTGCTCCCTGCGTTTTACTGACATCACTCCGTGCACTAAAGGCTCAGGAATGTATCAACGCACTCCTTTTTGAATTCCACATCGTTCTTCCCTTCCTCTTCCGTGCCCGGGCGAGGAGAGGGAGGGAGCGGGGCTGTGGCCCGGAGTGTTTATGTAAGCTTTAAATGAGCATGTTTTCCCGGCTGAGCTCGATGCGTCGATGCCAGGGCTGCATGTGACCGTATAAGGATGGGGAATCACATCCACCCAGACGCCTTCCCCCCCCCCCCTCCCCCTCCTCCTCCTCCTCCTCCTCCTCTTTTCTCCACGGCTCAGCAACTTACACTCCGAGGCGATGTTTTTGACTCCGCTCCTTCTTCCGCTGCCAACTATTCCTCTTCCAGCCCCCCCCCCCATTACATGCCATTTCAGGCCATAGCAACCTCCATCTTTCTCCGCCCTTTGTGACTCCACCAGGCCAGGGCTGGACGGTCAGGGTAAGGGAAAGGAGCGTTTGTACGGGCACGGATCCAATACACACTCAGGAAATGCTGAACTGTGGCATTGAGCTATTCTGAGTGAAGCAGAGAGAAAATGTCCGGTGGGATTCTGGACAACGCAGCGACAGAGAATATGAGCAGGGTGGGCATCGCCGGAAATGTGTCAGAGGTATCAAAGTCTCAAAGTCGCCATTCTTAAGAGATTTCACAAAAGTAAATGAGTAAAGAGGCGAGAAACGAACAGACTCAGCCCAGACCGTTTTAAAGTTGATCAGAAATGACTGAACAATTGCTCGACTCTGCAGGTCCATATTTCCACGCTATTTTGATCAAGTTTGATTAATTCTGTTTCACAAAGATAGTTCAGAAGATGTGGACAACATGCAAAAAAAGAAGAAGATATTCTTATTCAAGCAGAAATGATGAGTAAATGCATCATTTCTTTATTCATGGGTGAATAAAGGGTTAAGTTCACGTTTTGCAATGTGCACACTCATCAGATGTTGGGAATCCCTCACAGTTACGTTTTGGGGCCAGTAGCACATCTTTAAAAAAAAGGGATGTTGAGCTGGTGCTCTCCGTTTCATTAATCAGCCAGCCTGCCAGCACTCCTTGCTCTCTGAGGAGCCGTGCTGTCCCACTGAACTTCAGAGGAGCAGAAAGTGTGTGTAAGAGAGAGAGAGAGAGACAAGAGGCTGCATGGATGAAAGCAAAACCGGAGTAACAACATGCAGGCCGAGTTCCACCTTTCTTGAGATGAGGGCAGCGAAGCGACAGACAGCAGCTCCTCGGCATCGATATCAGCAAGCCTCACATACTGCAGCTGCTCTGTTGCGTGTGTGTGAGGCGCAGACTGAAGGTCAGAGGTCAGCGTTAAAGCAGTCAGTCTCAGTCTAGATGATGAAGGGTTCTGCTAGATATCGTTGGTGAGACTTGTGACCTGGAGGGTCCAAATTCCCTGTCGAACGTCGGCCGTGCAGCCCGAAGGAAGGGATGATGCAAGTCTCTGCGATAAAAGCAGAGCCTAAGTGGAGTTTCTGGGCGGGGTTACGGGCCGACGGCCGCGGCATTACGACACCGTGCACGCAGACACACATCTTATGTTGCATCCTGCTGGTCAGACTGGTATTGTGCATTAATTATATGCGCACCGTGTTTTTTTTTAATCAAGGAATCGTGCTCCATCCATACAGACTGCCTTTGTGTCAGCGGCCATTCATTTCCGTCTCCCCATTACAAACACCTCGCAAGCCGTGATGCTATCCGATGCCGAAAATCCCCACCCAGCATTGCTCCGGAGCAGAGGGCTTAAAAAGCTGATTGGGTTAGAGGTTTGGTGTCCCCTTCCTGTGTCGCATAAACACTCTGAGTCAGCTGACGATAGAGCAGAGCACCAAGGACGCTTTCCTGGACATCTGAACTCCCCCGTTGGAGCCAAGGTCGTCAGCCGGTGCCTGGTGGAAGCCCCGAGTCCGAGTCAGACTCCGAGTCAGACTCCGAGTCAGACCTGAGTCAGAATGCAGAGACAGAGCAACCAGCGCACGCCAACCACAGAGCCGAGGCTGTCTGAGCAGCAAGCACTGAGTGGGTGAGTAGCTCAATGCATAACCCCCCCCCCCAATTTACAGCTTTGAAGGGGGGTTATGATAAAGCACCACCCATAGTCTGTAAAGCTGCTGGTGTTTCCCTGCACAGCTGATTGTGGTCAGGCGGGGGGGGGGGGGGGGGGGGGTTTCCAGTCTGTAAAAGCTGCCACCAGAGGAAACGAGCCCCTGAACGCACAAACAAATCCAACTTGACTTGCAAAACAATGCGAGGAACCGCCTGTTTGACCCTTGTACAGAGACACGTATGGGAAGTCACAACAACAACAAACAGAACATTCTGTAATCAAACCGAGACGGCCTCCATACCTTTCTTGTACTTGTGAATGGGAAGTTTCTTCAGCTGATCTTTGCGCAGGCGGCTCCTCCGAGCCCTGTGCCGATCCTGGACAAATTTTGTGATCTAGGAACAGCGCAAAAAAAAAAGAAAAGAGAGAGAGACACATTTCAAAATCACAACCACACACTGTCTGGTTGCAAGTAAAGGAACATAATGTACTTAAAATGTCCAAAGCAGTTTGACTTACCATGAAAACAACGATGAGGATGAGGCAGATTCCCACGATGATGAGGAAGGGGATCAGGTAGTATTCCAGCGGCAGGCTGAAGTCTGGCATGAGAACAACATGCCCCCTAAAGAAAGCAGTAGCTGCTGTCAAAGTGTTGGCAGGTACTTATACTCAAACAGAATACATCAGTCCTGTTAATCGGCACGCTGTAGCAGCAACATGTTTGTAAATCAAGTTTTCAATGTGCGACCGACGGTCCCAAGGCGTTCAGCCAGAAGAAGAGACTAATTAATCCCAACAGCTTATAATGGTGGTGCATGTTGTTAATTGATGTAGGATGGGGGGGGGTCGTGCTGCACAGAAACCCTCCGGATGCAAAGGACAGAATGTTCTAAGCAGGGGGGGGAAACAAGCAAAACGGCGACTGTTGCTGTTAAAAATGAAAACTGGGTTTAGACTCACCCTTTATCGTACGAGTAGTCTTCTTTCAAAGAGTTGGCCGTCTCTTCGCTCACGAATACAGAGGGGATATCAATCTGCTTCATGACATTCACTGAAAACAACAAGAAGAATCAATCAAACAAACGAGCTGCTGGCGTCACAACGTCGTGCGAGAGAACAACGGGGCCTGAAATAATCAGCTAATTTGTCGATAATTGCCCCAAAACCACGAAAACGTGGTTTACAGATATTGAAGGTTTTCCTTTTATTTTTTGGTATTCTATATCACTACAAAATAACGTGTGGTACTATGTGAGCCTTGATCGTGATGTTCGTGATGATGCTCAGTAGCGATACGAATTAAACGTAAGACACGCATGCAGCGTTATGAAATGCTTGCGACTATAACTTACAATCATTGGATCCCATGCTAATTAAATCATCAGAGTCCACATTGTGAACAATGGCGGCCTTGTAACCAGCCTTCTGGGCATTGAGGACCTGTTGGGAGACACATTTACACCCGGATCATCAAATGAATTAGGTGCAAACAGCTGCCATTACTATAAGACTAAAATGACGGTGTGTGTGTGTGTGTGTGTGTGATTTCAGGACCTGATCAGGAAGGACATCGGTGAGGAAGGACGTAAAAAAAAAAAGGAAAGGACTGGAAGCCGTTATCACAAGAGAGAGAACAAATACAAAATCATAACTGATTTTAATTTGGAATCCATTTATACTAAACAGTCTTTCGTTACATATTTTGAGTCGAGTTAAATTTTGTTTGGAAGCCACGCCCGCTTTCTTCTTTTCAGTGGAGGCAATGTTCCCCATTTCATTTTGTGTACATGTTAGATATGTTTAGATGGTTGTATAAACACAACACGTCCACACAGTCATTAATCATACCTCTTTGGAAAAAGGTAGGCCTGTCTCACTGCTGCACAACTGCAGCTTTCACTCAAGCGTAAACCATTTAGTTTGTGTGTGTGTGTGTGTGTGTGTAGCTGCTATCCTTTAAAAAGGACATTTATTTTAGTTTTCACACCTGTCAGCATCTTAGATTTACAGTCAGTTATTATTGTCTTGGTCTTATAAGCAAAATATCGATGCTTTTTTTAACACGTTTTCTAATCCTGAAATTAGGATTTCCAAGATGGATATAGGATTGAATGAAAACAGCAGCAGAAATAAAGGCGCTGAGCAAAGTCTGCGGCTCTGCGTCTCATCCAGCGCATGCTCGGTTGTTTTCAGGATACTTTGATTTTGATGTTCCTGATTGAAGAAAGGAAAGTATTTGTCTTAAAACCTTTTAATTCGTCAACCGGTTGTGCAGAAAACAATAGTGAAGTCACTGAAGAAGGAGAGAGAGTCATGTGTGCCGCATCACTGATGCTGGGGAAACAGCTGTAACAAGGACCCTCCCCTCCTGGGGGGCTGCGATCGTGCCTCTGACGCAGCATGGAGGATGCAGCATCCTGTGTAGCCATTGTTGTTGCTGATAGCTCACAAATAGGATATGACAATGTAATCCTGAATGAGTCACTTCGTTGATGGAGAGAGACTTTAAATGGGAAATGCTTCTAGTGAATGAATGAATCTAGCCCAGAGGTTTAAAAACAACAATATTTTGGTTTTTAATGGTTTAGTTGCTTAATTTAATTTAATGCATGAAGTAAAATTCAAGTGAGCAGACAACTCTCTTAGAATATGAAAGATTTGGACTGATGTTTGCGCGTTGTCCAGTGGACTACCAGACGACAGCCCAGACCAGAGGAACGCCTCCACTTTTTTTTGGAATGAACTTAAGTCAACTGTACTTACTTAGATTTATTAGATTGGTTCCATGTCCTTATTACAAATTGCTAGACACACACACATCTAATATAAGATTATATTGGGTAAGAACAAACTTTGTAGTCTAGTTTCATGATTCCCTTGTGGCTTTTTCCTGTTTTCCTTTAGTTGAGCTGGGGTCACAGTCTGAAAGATGTGAAAGTCAGATGTGCTCTGTTAAATAACAGGAGGGGTCGGTCACATTAACCAGAAGTCTGTGGTGCTAGTGCAGTTTCTCAGCCTGGCCTCTACGCTCGCCAGGATTCTATCTGTGTGAGCATTCCTGCACGAGAATACATGAGGCAGCATGCATGTAGCCACACCATTGTGCCTTTTTCTTGTGAGGGTGTATTGTGTGAAGGTATCAATGGAGACTGTGTGTGCATCTAGCCTGAACATCATGATGGCACATCCAGTGAATTTATTTTTAAAGTAATTTCAGCCTGGAGTTTGAAGATTGCAAGAAAAGCATTCTCCTTTTTTTATTCCAACCCGATTCAGACTAATTGAGATCTTTTTCCCCCCAAATTGGGGAAGTGCTGCTAGAATTAATTGCCACAAAGCAAACAGACGACTAATAATAATTGTCCACTGAGCTGAATCACACAGACCTGGGACACCAGTCGTCTTGTGGGCAGGACAGTTGGACAGGCAATGAGGTATTTGCTGAGCTCTTAATCTTAAATACTGTACGCATAGCATAAGTTATAATATTACAATACATTGTTTCATAAGCAACTGTACTAGTATCAGATATATATATATATATATATATATATATATATATAGCAATGCAGTTCAGCCAGTTAATGATGGCGATCATCAAAAGGATGTGTGTGCGGTGCGGTGTGGTTCGCCTGCCCGCCCTCTGCAGAGGAATTCAACCTCTGCTGCCGGGTCACCCTTCTGTTTGCACGGAGAAAGATAAGGACATTCAATGCATTCCTGAAAGCCTGGAGAGAGGGAGAAAAGCACGAGGCAAGGAGGCTAAAAAAAAAAAGAACGGGGAACGGGGGGGGAAGCGAGACGTTAACTCTCCAGAAACAAACACTATAGAAACCGACTTTAAGGCTATGAACATTCTCCAAGGCGGATGAAGCGGCTTCAGACAAGACGATGGCGATAGTCTTCGTCTACAAGGAAATGGATGGATGGATATTTAATAAACGGAATATTTCAGTCAAGAGCAGAGACTCTGTTTCAAAGAAGGGGGTTCGTCTCTTAAGAAAACTGGATCAGGAGAATGATTGCTCCGATTCTGCATCACTTGCTCAGGTTTTTGAGAGTTAAAGTGCCCTTCAGCAACAACCCTGCAGCTGCAGCTAAGCCAACAGCAGCGCACCATATAAAGTAGCTTCCTGTGAATGTGTGATGAAGATGTCAAGTTTTTGTGTTTGAGCACACGTTCATTCTTGGATGTGTGTCAGACATATGACTCAGTCACAGCCGACTGGAGTTGTGTTAACGGCGCCACCTGGAGCTGCTCATCTCGCTATCACGACTATTCACTGTTATAACGCCAAACATGAAATACTTGGATTAATTAAATGACAACAGATCTAAATATCTGATATATCAGATCCAATTAAGATCTAAAAAATGACTTTAAAAATGCTAACTCAGTTATTTCTTCCTTCCCATTCCTATACTAGGTAGTGTGGACAGAGACTGCTAATAAGCATCATTGCTCTCCGCTGCATGACTGTGTGTGTGCGCGTGTGTGTGTGTGTGTGTGTGTGTGTGTCTGCAGCCAACACTGCACACTCTTCTTGCAGTGCTGCAACTAAAATAGTTAGTCCCTTCCTCTTCCTCTCGTCCCGTTTCCTTTTCTAAACCTTTTCCCTCCTCTTCCTTTGTTCCCATCTATTGTTATTCCACGCTGCTGTCCAAAACACTTACATGAAATATCTGTGGCAGTCTTTGGTCAAAACAGCAAACAGATGCTGCAGGACAGCGTCCCTCTTTTCTGTCTCAGCTCCGTCAGAAACAGAACCTAAGTTCATAGAGGGGACGCTGGCTACCATGAACTAGATGCCAAAAATTACCATCCATCTCCTCCTCTCCCCTACCTACAGCTACTCTAAATTTAACCTCCTTCTTTTCTCCTCCTCATTGCACATGTTACATCACCGCTTCCGACTATTTCTCCTGAAGTATGGCCAGCCCCTTCGCTGGTATTTCCACCTTCACTCCTTCTCACCAATCTGTTCGCCTTCCCCTTCATTCCGCCCTCCCCGCTTTCTCTCTCTGCGTTTCGGAGGAATGTTGGGCAGAGCAGAGCCGGGTTCGGTTTCCGGGTCCAGACGGCGGATTAGATAAAGAGTTCAATAAAGCTGCAAACTGCAGGGAGAGGCTGCATCTACTGATAAAACAACACAGCTGCAATTCTTGAACTCACCTGTCAGTGTACAGAGACTATATATGAACGAAGGTGTCATAAAGATAAGCATAATTATAATGCCGAGTCCTTATCTCAGTCTCTTCCTGTTCTTGAAAAAACATTGTTTGTCCTTGATTTAAATACTTATTTTTTTTATTCAGTCGTACATTTGGGATGCCACTGAAACACTATCAAGTCTGAGTTCGAATAAGTGCTATATAAATAGAATCTTTACTTCCTTTAACTGTACAGTCTGTACTCAAATTACTCCTAATTGCATGAAGGCATGTATTTGTTAATACACATATATATGTAATAATCGAATCGAATAGTAATTTTATACAATAAGTAGCCACTCGCATGGCTGTTTGATTTTTTATTAAAAGGAATTCTATTCATTATGTTCTATTTATAATAGAACATCCCTGGCAGAGTGATATTCAGTTTTAGAATGTTGTTCAATGTGTTAAAAAAATAAATAAAGTTCAATCAGCTATCAATGTTATTTCTATTATTGTTAAATGGCTTTAAAATGACTGGATGTGAAATAAATGTTTTCAAACATTAATCTATTAAAAATGCCGGAATATGCGACTGAAACTTTTGCTTTTACGACTTGGGCCATCACAATACTGAGTAGAACATTCTATGTTGAGTAAGAAACGAACACATCTTAATGTCTAAATGATCTGAACAGCGTACTATATCCATTTATGCTTTTTAAATGCGCAACAGTGCACTATATTTCAGCATTTGCTGAATTAGAGGACACTGTTTTTGGACAAAAACCAAGAAATGAAAAAAATAACGGCTGTTGCATAACTGCAGATCATGGCTTAATGTATAGACCTGCTGGATGTGTGTGTGCGTGTGTGTGTGTGAAAGAACGAAAGAACGAAGGGAGGAGGGGTTTGTTTCTGTGAGGGAGAGGAGAGGAAACGGGTATCGAGTTTCCCGTTACCCACCTCTCCTCCAAGAAAGGTCATACAGGTCAACACACACACACACACACACGCAGGTCAGGTGGAGGAGCTGACACTCGATGGAGATATATAAGTGATAAGGTGATTCTATTGCCCATTATGGGCACGGATCATTCAAAAATCAGTGCCGTTACTGGATGCTAATGGCTAAAGGCTACTTAGGAGGATGACGAGGGGCAGAAAAGGATGGGAGGCGAATTACCCCCCACCACCACGGGATCATCTCAGTCAACCAAGATGGAATCTATTATTCCTTTGTTCCCTTGCAGCTACTGGAGGGGACTGAGCCCAGCTAAGAGAGCGAGAGAGAGAGAGAGAGAGATAACAGTACCACAAAAAAAGAAAGCAACTCAGAGTGATGGAGAATCAAAGATTGCCAAAAGCAACAAGAGAGGCAGAGGACAGGGACAGCTGTGTGAGCATATGAAAGCAGACTGTACATAGAGTGTGTGTGTGCGTGTACGTGCGTGTGTGTGTGTCCATCCATATCCATGTGCTGAAGTGTGTAGATATGACCAACCATTAAGCCAAAGACAGGCTGCACTGACAGGATGTAAATGTATGTGAGAGAGCAAATCTAAGGCAGAATGATGGAATAAAATCACAGACAGGAAGTCAAGGGAAAGGTGCAATGGCGGGGGGGGGGGCAACTGCATCAGAAGTAGCACCAGCACAGAATGTCTGTGATTCACCTGGAAAGGAGGCCGCAGATGCCTCCAAGCTCCCGAGAACATGATCTGAAACCAGCATCCCATATTTCTACACCGAGAGAATCTCAAAGTTAAAGATCTGAACGTAAAACCGAAACGCAAACATTTGATTTTGAAATATGTCTTTTTTGTTCCTTTATTTTGATTGTGTGTGTGTGTGTGTGTACATTGCACATCTGTTTAACACACAGCAAATGCAAAGTGTCGTGGATTCAGGTTACATTCCAGCAAACTGGCCCTGTCTGTCAACATACTTCTGTGAGTGTGTGATGCAGTAAGGCCCTATACGGCTGTGAGGCTACTCCAGTTCCAATACAGGAGGGGGGGGGGGGGGGGAGCAAGGAGGAACAGGGAATGTGAAAAAGGAGGAAAGGAGTTGCGTTGCTAAAGATGGACAAACAGGAAATGAGAGAGTGAATGAACACGAGCAAGAATGTAGAGCGGAAAGACGCAAGACAGAGGATTGAGAGGGAGACGAAGAGACAGAAGTCAAGAGGCTGCGTGGTTTCCTCCTCTGCTTCACCCCATTACTCATCCCTGCTCTTCCTTTCTAAACCCTGACCCCCCCCCCCTCACATCTCTCCTTTTGATTCCACAGCACCGAAGAAGTATTTAAGCGTCGACTAGAGTAGCAGAGCTCGTCTCGGCTTGAATGAACACGAGAAAAAGACGCAGTTGGTGTGGGATTGATGCAAAAGAAGGAAACGGTGTTTAGGGAAATGGTCACTTCCTTTTTTCCGGTCCCCAAACGGCTGAGGCGAGCCTGAAACCGACTCTTAAAAACCACCTGGTGATATAAATGCAGTTTGAAGTCCAACACACACTGTCTGGCAGATTGCCCTTATAGATTAGATAAAAAACACTCGTATGTGATTCTTCAGTTGAATTAAAGTTTAGGAAAAAAGTTTAGAATTAAAACAAGAGGAAAAAAAAGTCTGGCTTTTAATGGTTTTCCACTAAATAATGCCGAACCTATTAGACCTCAGTCAAGATAGACTTAAGCAAACCAAACACTTTACCTTAATGTCAAAGTTGCAATCAAAGCGCTTGATGAGGACGATGAAGGCACCTGTCAAGTTGTCCCTCGGAGGGGGCTCGATGGGCTCGCATGCATTTTCCGGACGTGCCCCAATCAGGAAGCCCTGTTTTGATGACATCACAATAAATACACTAAACACACAAAAAGGGACTTAAAACAATATTTACAGCGCTGATCGAAGGTTTGGGCACCCCAGGTCAAAACATCTTAAAACTGATACCGACATGATCATGTTTACCTGTTTGTGTTTTTTTTAATGCATTACAAAGCCAAATATCTTTGAAGCTGTTTTCAAATTTGTCAGGGTGCCAGTGTGCTCTGAAAAGTGCGGATCGTCTCTGACGCTTCCTGCCTTAGTCTCATGTTTAACAGCAGCTGTTGAGTGATGAGAGGGAGAAAATGAGAAGGGGGTGTTAGAGGGTTGAAAATCAGGAAAATGATTAAAGTGGAGAAAGACAAAAATAGACGTGTGCAGACATGAAGACAGAAGGTCAGAAAAGCAAATGAGGAACAGAAGATACACGTGGGGGGGGGGGGGGGAGAGATGTGATATACATTTCAAAACCGCTGCTGCTCTTATGCAAGTTTAACTAACACAATTGGATGCTTGTCAGCAGCAGGGTGGTAAACAGGAAGTGTGGACTGCTGTGGGACTCTGGGATCTAGATTGAAAGAACCATAACAGCCTGGGCATCAAGGCCCGTCTGCAGGCAGCAAAATTATTCTCTTCGTCTCGCCTTGCTGACATGACTCCAAACCCGACCTTGAGTGACAAATCACTCAAATCTACTGCAATCAGATTTAAAAACCAAATCCAAAACAACGTATGACAGAAGAAACCAAGAGTCTGACTGAACGCACCGTCTGGGTGCGACGTTTTAGGTATGAAAGGTGAAATGCGCGGATTAGGCATTACCAGGGAGGAGAGGCACGTGAGGAATCACCCTCCGCCCTCACCACCACGACCTCTGGGTGCCTCCTCCAGTGCAGCCCCTCCCTGGCCGCTAAATGACATCAGTGCCATTGCCTCACTTTTCCGCCTAATGACTTTTAAACCAGTGGTGGGAGCGCCCTCTGTTGGCTACACACAATGCTCAAACTGCAAGGGGAAGGAGGGGAAAACCTAAAAAGAAATTGAAGTACCTAACATACCCATCTTTAAACACATTACACTATATCAGCTGACATCGAGTCAGTCTCTGCTTTAAAACAGTCTGATTCTTTTGAGGCTGCTCCATGGGGGTCAAAGGTCACAGATAAGAAGTCATCGCCTCGCATCAGAATTCTTCCCCCGTTGAAAGTTCTGTCTCCAGACATTAAAAAAAACTCCACTCAAGTTGGATGAATCTCCTGCAGCCTCTCATGTCTTCTTTAAATGCTCCTTGCTCAGTCGTTCCTCAGGGGCCAACAGACATCTAATGAGACCAGCCTTAGACATTGTCCCCAGGAGTCGCTTCCAGGCTCCCCCACATGGTTCCCTAAGGAACATGCAACTCCACCCAGAAAGGTCCTTGATTCTAAACCACCTGGGGCCTTTCTGTGTGGAGTTGCATTGTTTTCCGCCCCGTGTCTGCTTTGGTTCTTTCCGGGTTCTCCAGGTTCCTTCCACCTCCATTCCAAAAACATGTAATTTAGGTGAATGAACCGTACTCATGACTGTGAGAGAAAATGGCTGTTTGTCTTTCTATGAACGGGCCACAGGGCGTTTATTGAGGTGTGCCTGTAACGCATCGGATCGGGAATCTGCAGTCACGAAAGTGAGTCACGAGCCTCACTTTCTTGAAATATACCGTGGCATCACAACTCATGTGGCTGCATAGTGGTGTAATGATGGTAAAATAAGTGGTACTAATTATAAATGTCCAACTACTTATACTTAAGGCAGAAAAACTTTCAACAACACGCATTATGACAATCCTCAACGCAGACAGACCCGCAGCTTCATCGAAGCCCAAGCACAGACAGGTTTTAATACTTTTTGCAATAGTTCTATAATATATGCTCTTTCATGTCTAGTCATCTACTGCAACAAATATTTTGAGATTTTATGTTGTATTCATCTTATTTTTTTTTATATACAAATAGTTTAAAAATAAGCTATTCTTAGGTTCTACAAATGCCTTAAATGCAAAAAGATCACACATACAGGTTTTCCTGTTAATTCTATCTGCAAATTATTATTTTTCCTCAATTCCAGGTTCATAAATGACATAATTTTGTTGGTTTAAATAGTTAAACATGAACATGGATATGCTGATAAAAAAAAAATAAAAAAAACCCCATCTAACTAGTCGGCATTAAAACCTTGAAATGATTTGTATGAACTTCACTGAAGATAAATTAATCAGGCTTGTTAGCCTGTCAGGTAAACACTTGTAATACTACTGGACTCACCTTCAGTCCATCACTGGGTAGTCGATAACCAAACCGTGCAGGGAGGTCATCAAAGTTCTTTGTTGTGTTGTCAAATGAGTACTGAAAAAATGAAAGATTAATTATTTTTGAGTAAATACACAGATCTATTATATATATAAAAAAGACACATATAGAATCGTTTCGGCAATTAGGGAGGATAAAGACACAAAACAGTGTCACACTCTGCATAATCCCACCAGGTATTTAGATTTACTCACAGCAGCAATGTCTGCCTCCACAGGCAGCAGGTTGAGAAAGGCAAAGAGCTGAACGGTGAAGATCGTGTAAATCTGCGTGGCAGACAGCATCAGCATTCCCAGGGAGAGCAGCATCTTGGCATCACCTTACAAACCTCCACTGCTCTGCCACTCACTCGTAAAAATACGCAACCATAAACTCCACGCAGGCAGGCCTGCAGAGGAGCCCGAAGACGCCGCCTAGAACAAAAACACGAATTCACACAATCCGTTAAATTGTTATTCAATGTTACTGAATTATCTTGCAAAAATGCTACAAGTGTATGCTTTGTTTTGAAGAAAACAGCCTGTGGTCTGTTCTTTGAAGACACAGACTACAGACGCTAGCTCACCCGAAGCTGCATTTTTGAGTCAGTTTTGTTTCGCAGCAGGCTAAGCTGCCGAATGAACGCAAGCTCACCGATGAAGGGCAGCATATGATCCGATCAGGTGAAACTTTAGTATTAAGGGCTTTGCAGGCTTAGAACCACAGAGCTACCCCAACTAGCAAAAGTAGGGTAATTGTGTTCACGGTGTTGTGGTGTTTACTTTCCCAAAAACAATGATGATGGACATTTGTACCTATTACACGGTAGCAGGTATGTTACAAGAGTAGTGTTGTACTTGTACCTGTTATTCCGTTACGGTGTTCCCGAGATAAATCATTCTTAAAAACTTTACGGAAGAATGATGGAACAACCCATCTCATCATGACCAAAACGTAGAAACCCACAGACATGCATTCCAATTAAAACCCAGTAATTATAGATCTACTCAGGACATCAAACCTGCTTTATCGTTCCAATCCAAATAATTAAAAGGCAATTTGAATCAATGTCATAAAATATTATATATTAATGATGATGACATGGTCAATGTTAATTTGGTGAGAACCATGATAATCAAACATTAAAATACTATCAGCGTGTCTAAATATAAAAGGGAGTCCATGAATTAAACCATATTAAATGTGGGACAAGATATTCAATATACAATGACAATGTTTTCTAATAAGGTTCGTTTAATTTTACTTACAATAATCATCTTAGTGCAACACAATTTCAGGAAAATTAAATATATGAGATACAAAAAGGATGTGTCACTAAAAGAGGCGACATAAAGGGGAAGTGAACCAACAGAAAACCTGTAAATACACGATGACTTAACATCAACTGATACCAAGTATATATATACAGTAATAAACACTGATAAAGTAGTGAAATAGCAAATGTCTAAATCCTTCTGAACACAATCGATACACCAAAATCTCAGTAAATAATGTTCAGTCACTCATTAAATATTCCGTACTGTTCATGTCAAGTGATCCGAGTTACCTCCAGTTCGTTTGAAGCTTGATAGTTATAAATATATCACAGTGGACACCATACAAGGCGTGGAACAAAAAACAAAAAACAAAAACACTGTCCCGTACCAATGTTAGCGTAATGCTAACACGGGGAGCTAACGATTGGTCGTGGGTGTTTACCTTTTTTTCCTGCCCAGAGGCTAATCGATTCGAGGAAATTATGTGTTGGCAGTAACACCCATGTCCTCTCTCAAGCTTCCTGTCAAGGAACGTGCACGACAGCAACTATTTTGGACGCACTTTCGATGAGGGTCCGTGAAGATACATGACAGCTTAATCCCCTTCGCTAGGTCCTTTTTCTTAATTCAGGGCGCAAACTTCCGCCACATGCGTCGTCGAATCTTCAGCATCTGATTGGACAATATCTCTGTCAGTCAATTCTATACCGGAAACTATTCCAGACGTAAACATAACCACGTGATAGCAGCACGCAACCATTTGCTGCCATTTACAGTCACGTGAACTTCCTGAAACGAAAATGACAACTGGATCTGAGCGTTATCGTTGCACTCTAGATAGATAGATACTTTATTAATCCCAAGGGGAAATAATTCTATATAAATGCTTTAAATGCATTTGAAAAATTAAATATTACACGACTGTGAAAGGCAGGTGTCATAAACCAGTGAAAACTCGCGTTTTAAAATCTCGCGATGTTTTAAGCCAATCCCCGCCGCTTGCACTGTTGTTACCGCGCCAGGCAGTCAGTGGACGAACGGGGAGGTGGTTCGCATTATATTGATGCACATCATACCTTTCCTAGTTTTGACTCTGTCGAAGAGCGCCGAGTTATGACGGGGATCGTAATTAGAACCGGATTTCTCTTTTGATAACTAAATCACAGAAATTACAGCATTCAGTGAATCACTTGAAATAGTCAACCAGCGCTACTCTGACAACCAGCGCGGGGGAATGGCAGCTCCCCGGCCGATAAAAGGCATCCTGAAAAACAAGAGCAGTGGGGCAAACGTCAAATCTTTACCCGACGACGTGCAGGAAGAGATTCCGGAACAAGCCCTTGGACTCTCGGAGGACGACCAACAGTAAGTTATCTTCTTATCGGTTGCTTGTCCGTCGGGTTGGTGCCGAGATAACGTTAGCTAGCTGTACACTCGTTAGCCTCCCTGACGACGCTCCTCGTTTCATTTTGCCTGTCGGCAGCTTGCCTGCGTGGGAAGTTTCAGAATATTTTTTTTGGGGGGGTTTATATATCGTTTCTTCCTTTTCCGATCAAACCTGAGTGTAATGTGTAACCTATTACTATAACTTGCCCCTGGTCATGGTTAGCTTGTTAGTGACAGTAAATGTTGTTTATGCCTGGACGTGACGTTGGCAGGTCGTTCATGTCTGTACATTCCTGTTGTTATTGTTGTTTTTATTGATTCAAATACTTTCATAATGCACATCACCTAGAGGCCACTGCCAGCCAAATCTGTGTCAATTCTAACAAAAATTAAGAATTTATGGCTCTAAAATGATATAATCATCACTAATTGAAGTTATTTGTAGCCTTGAATTAGAAAGTGGAATCGATTTGCTGATCTAGAGAATTGTGACACCAGCCCAATGTAATTTCCTGTCAAGTAGGCTAAAAACTCTGTCATAGATACTGAAATGCTCTTAACAATACATATTTTATGCTTTACTTTTATGTGTTCCATTATTCTCTAAAACAGCCAAGACATTTTTTTTCCTTCTTAACAACTCAATTGTGTCCAACATAGCCGCGTTGCCTTCCTGGCTCATTCCGGAGTAACAAGGGGATATCCTGAACGAGCTCTGCAAATATCAACCACCCGACCAAACTGGTACATTTGATCAACCACCTGTTCTGAACAATTCAGCTTCACGTCAGAGTTTGAACTCGAACAATATAACTTGCAGTGGTTTCTTCTTGGTTACTGTCATTGGAGTATAAGTTCTCTTGAATCCGTTTTATTTTATTTTATTTTAATGATCACCTGTAATTTGATTCTGCAGAGATCAATTTAGGATTATGATTTTTACACTTGGTAATAAAATATGAGAAATGCAAAAAAAAAAAAACCTTTGAAAATACAGAATCTCTCAGTACATTTATTTCCTTTGTGGTTCTAATTCATTTATGTAGGGAAGAGTAAGGTCTTAGCAAAATTTTAGAAACTCTAACTTTTGTTATCCTTTCAGTCTCCCAATATTTTAGTTAACAGTAAATGTGCGGGCCTCACTCTCGGTCATATATAATTCATGAATGCTTCCATGAAACTCAATCTCCCGCTCGCTGTCTTGCAGGCCTCGTCCTGGTGGTGTGATGGTTTGAAAATCTCCATCATGACCTACCATGACTGCTGATGTGGAATGTAATCCATTACTCTGCTTCTTCTCTGATGCACTGACTATAAATTCTGACAGATGATTTATTTTTTTAGCCCTAAACTAAGTTGCTTATCAATCAAACCTTATGTAATATTCCGGTTGGCCCATTACTGCCTATGGAATGGCCACAGGAGCAGGCATGTGCCCTTATTTAGGGTTTGTATAGACGACTATTGAAGATGTAGAACATTTCCCTCCACAAAGTATCGCGGTAATCTGTCTGTAAGACTTCATCACATACGACTCTATATTTACCGTCTGCCAGTGCCCTTTTTACGCTTGCAGGGGCGAGGTTGGATCGTCATTGCGTAACAGGTTTTGTGATGAGTGGACTGCAGTGGGTTTACAGCCACCAGCAGTTTGCTGGAGGAAGATCTTGCTCGGAGATTGTGGGATGTGTTGCGTAATCGCACACTCTAGTGATCGCTCTACTGACTAATTAATGCCTACCTCGTAAAACACTCCGGGAGACGTTAACTCAGAGTCATATAGCTATTTTGTGTGTGTGGTTTCACTTCTCAGGTCTGAGCTGACTGTGGAAATCGTTGAAACTCTTCCCGTCATGGAATCATGTCTGGCTGTGTGAACTGAAAGATTCCCCTTTAACTCCTCCATTTCCAGCTTGTCTTGGGAGTTTGTGCGAACCTTGCCTGTCTGGCGGAGAGGCAGTTTAACTTCTCTCTCCAGTTCTTACCCCCCCCTGCCTACATCCCATGATACATGACCTTTTTGTTCCACACACACGGTCTGGTCTGATGTTCCTTGGCAGGAGAGTCTAGGGGAGTGCAGAGGTGGTTTAATTTAAGCAGAGATAGCTTAGATTGCTCGTAAGCATTATGATCTTACCGTGTCAGTCAAGAAATTCAAATGTTTAAATGTCTCTCTGTTCCCAAAATATGTGGTCTGTATGAAAACTGGGCCATGCTCAGTCCTTAGATTAAATTTGGAACGCTCTGCTCTCTGAATGAATCTGTGGGATTGTGGGTGGCTGGACTGCAGGAATCCAAATTGAGTGTCATTTGTTGCTTACTGTTGTTCTTGTTGTTTTCATTCTTCAGGAAGAAATCCCAGAAATGGGATGAGATGAACATCTTGGCCACGTACCATCCAGCCGACAAAGACTATGGCTTGATGAAGATAGACGAACCCAGCACTCCTTACAGCAGGTCATTTATCTGGAAAAACTCTCCCTTAACACTTTGAAAATTGAATCAGTTGATTTGTAATAATTGTTTGAATGTGGGTATTTTGCATGTTGCATTTGAAATGACTGAACAGCTGAAGATTTTCATTTTATTCGACTTAAAAAAAATAAATGCATCCTACTTTAGACCTTTAGCCATCCTTAAAAAGATCATGACGCGAATTTAGAGTCCAAACCAGCGCCGGGGTCGGAGCGTTGAGTTGGCCCATGTACTGCTGTTAGGGGAATGTCTCAGCAGGTTTCTAATCCAATATGTCCGAGTGCTGCAGGGAAGGTCACTCTCATCACAAACCTTCCCTCTGTCTCTCCTCTTCATCCCCTACCTTGTTACGTTTCCATCCATGCTTTGTGCCGGTTCTTTTTCCCTTTCCCCTCACGCGCTGCTCATTTTCAGTTGATCTTAAATCAGTTCATTTCACTTTCAGGATGGTGGGGGATGACGATGATGAGGGCGCGCTGAGTGACTCCGAGGACCACAGTGGACTCACAGCTGACGACCTCGCATCGAAGTAAGAATCGCTTATGAATGGAGGCAAAGGAGAGGAAATCAAAGGGGGAGGAAATCAAAGGAGGGATGATTGGCTACTGTAACCGCTCTGCTGCATCTTCAGGTTCTTTTTTGTAGTATCTGGTGCAATTTTGAGTATTTATATTTGTTCATGTCCAGATGTGTATCCAGATAAACCATGCTGAAATGTATTTACTCATGTTGTAGTCGCTGAACAAAGATATAGACTAGAGTGTTCACTGTGCAGCCTCTGACGTCTTTCACACTTTATTTCAGCATTACACTGCAATTTTGATAAGATGAGAAATGCAAACAAGACAAAAAGCACCTTTGTATGTTTCTATTGCCCGAAAGCATTTGAATCCCTGGACCTACGCTAAATGTCTCGCCTATGTTAAGTTACTTTTCTGCAAGAGAACAAAGAGAACTCATAAAAGTGTGTAATATGCCGGAAACTAAATGAAAGAGCAGGCCTGGGCTGTGCCCACAACAAGATAAAAAATACATTCCATGTGAAACTTATTAAATCTCTCAAGTTTAATAGAATAATGACATGAAAGCTGCATTCACAGTCTTTCAAGGCTGGTGGCGGCAGAAGGTTCGGAGCCTCGATTTATGAAAGAAGAAGAGGAGGAAGAGAGCAGCGAGGAAGAGGAGGAGGAGGAGGAGGAGGAAGAGCTCAGTCCCGAGGAACAAGGTGAAACATACTGATGCCTTCATATATTAAATATCCCTGCCGTGATTAAATGAGATGAAGTATTGCTTCGGTGTGCCTATGATGGTGCACATCAGTGGCTGTTTGTTGCTGATGGTGCATCTGTTCATTCACGGCATCCACCTTAATGCAAAGTGTCCTCTGCAGTTGTGAGGCAGTCAAACACGGCGACACCGAGGCGCTGGCGGCGACGGACTGACTCTTAAGTCAGTCCTTCCTCTGCTATTGACCTCTTCCCCCGTCGGTGTCAGTGTGCTGCAGACAAGTCTTTGGCGTTTCCCATCTGTGTGGACTGTTGTGCCTCTCGCTCTGTGACACAGAGCTGTTGGCTGAGCTCCATCGAACATTCGGAATGAGAGACAAGCTCGGGCGCATTACAACAGTAGCCGCTTTGCGCGCAACTTTATTTTGTGCTTGCTCTCTATATTTAAACCTAACAACAGAATAAAACTGCAGACCTGATTCTACCCTAAGCAGTTTCAGAGCTGGAGATAAAGACATGCGTATTCACACTTAAGATCATGGATGAATATTTAATACTTTGTGTGATTTTTAGTCCGGTGGGTTGGATACATGCTAAACCCCATTTCATGGACGATCTGAAATGGCTGTAGGGTATTGACTGCTCAAAGACCTCCATCGCAGTGCCGGGATGAAATGAACTCATTGCAGCAGTCACTTCCTCTCTACCCGTCACAGATGTGTGCACTTAAAACCAAACTTGTCTTGACCACATGATTTGTATCTGGACTCGGACACAGAGGCATTGCCATTATTAGCAGTTCTTTGTTTCTGTCAAATGCAGTGGACAAAAGCTGGAGGTTTATTCCTGTGGCAAGGCTGTTTTCCTCTTTCTATTGTGTTTGCTCATGGGGGGGGGGGGCTTTTGGGTCTGTAGCCCATTCTGCATAGAGTGTTTCTTTATGGGAAGTACCTTGAGATAAAAACTAAACAAAGTGAGTTTGTCATAGAAACAGTTACGGGTTTCAGCGCAGCAACTTCCATGAGTAAATTCCTAGCAATCTGTCAACAGATATTGTTTTCATCAGTCCAGATTTATCATGCCAACAGCAGAATTACTGCCCCCCCCCCCCCAACATTCTGAATGCATTTATTGCTTTTGGCACGTTATAGTATTTTTTTTAATCGTAATTTCCTCTGCAGCCAAAAGGAAGCATTTTCAGATGATGAGGAAGATGCACTACAACGAGGGCTTGAACATCAAGCTTGCACGCCAGCTCATTGCCAGCGAGCTGGAAGAAGACGAAGACGTGGATGAAGAGATGAAGGACGACACAGAGGAGTCAAGGGAAGAAGCGGAGGAGACGGAGGAGATAAATGTTGACCCGCCACAGGAAGGTAGGGCGAATAGGAAGCGTTCCTGCACAGGTCAAGGTATTAATCAAGTACATCATAAATCCCGACTGGGCGACTGTGGCTCAGCTGGTAGAGCGGGTCGTCCAGTGAGTGACGGGTCAGCGGTTCGAATCTCGCCCCCCCCCGGACTGTCCACATGTAGAAGTGCCTTTGGATGGCATTGTGTGAGTGAATAGGGTGAATGCGAGGCTTTGTAAAGCACTTTGGGCGTCATGAAGTTGTGGAAAAAGCTTTATAAGTGCAGGCCATTTACCTTTTCTTTTCTTTTCTTTTTTGCAATCTGTTCATCCTACAGCTGATTCTCTGGATTCCTAGACGAAGCCTCCCCCCCCCCACCTTCAGCCCCGCGTGTTTACCCAACATCCAGACAGACAATGCCACTGCGCTCTGTGTCTTCAGCCCGGTCTCTGCAGCAAGTTCCCCCTCACCAAATGTGTAAGACCCATCAACAGGCTGTCGCCCCCCACGGTCACTCGTCTGCCTGTTCTTCCTCACAACTGTGCAATATAAGCTTCAAATCCGCTGATCTTTACCCTCCCGGAATCAGTCAAGACTGTGGCTGCCATCCTCCTCTTCGTCCCTCCCTCCCCCTGTTGCCAAGAAATTTCCCTCCACCCTCCTTTGCACTGAAGAATACATATTTTTGACCTTGAAAGGAGGATCAGGGCTTCTTTATTTTATTTTATTTTAAATAAAAGGAAAACTGCCAGATATCCGAGACTCCCATGAGGACGCTCCGGTCTCCAGGCCACAGAGCCAGGACGTTAGTTGGGGCGGAAGCTAGAGGGGAAACCCCCCACGGCCTTAATAAAAGGCATATCTGAGGCATGACGGCAAGGCTTGCACTGGTTGAATTCTTCTTTGTGACCCACACGACTGTTGTGTTTTCTTTGATCAGTCATTTCTGAGGTAAAACGTGGGCATCATGATCACGAGTTCAATTGATTTTT
Source organism: Brachionichthys hirsutus (assembly GCF_040956055.1). Lineage (NCBI taxonomy): Eukaryota > Metazoa > Chordata > Actinopteri > Lophiiformes > Brachionichthyidae > Brachionichthys > Brachionichthys hirsutus. The sequence goes on from NC_090905.1 coordinate 5,027,179, forward strand.
GTCGCCATGGTTTATCTGGAAATTCAGGTGTGATATTCCTATTGACACCACAGTGGTATGGCAATTTCTGAGCTGTCAGTTGAACAGTAAAAAAAAAAAAACTACATCACGTAATCTTAATTCAAATTCACATTTATTCTGCGATATCTCACCTTGATGTTTGCAGACAACAGTATGGCTTTTTTTTTTTTTGCTTCAGGTCAAGTAAAACACACTGAAGGACGGAGTGGTAACGATGGTTCTTTGCTCCAGCATGTCTCATTCATGTCTGTATGTGTCCTTACAAGCAAGAACCCACACAAAATATCATTTCTGATTCTGTAAATGTAAAAAATATATATCATACCTCATAGAAACGACAGTAAAATCTACTGATAAATGTGTCACATAGGTTTATCTATCAAAAGGAAAGGTTTTGCCCTCGTCCTGCATCATTTTCTTCTACGGAAGGCGATAACGGGTCAACGCATTTGTTATTTCCAAAACCTCTCTAATAGGCTTTCCTATTAGAGGATGTCCTAATTATTAGCAGCGCGATCATGAAATTGGCTCGGAAGACACGTTGCATCGTTAGGATCCTAGTTGGGATGCTGTTGAAATCTCAACATCTGGATGTAGCACAGGCTGCTCTTCAACAGGGACTGTGTTCTGTGTGACGGGCCGGAGCCCTGAGCAGCAGGCTCTGATGCAGAGGAGAAACCAATGAGTGTTCTCCATTAAATAACTTAAACTCCTTGCATGCAAGCCTCGCCAGACAGAATTAACCAGTACATTCTTTTAGGTTTGGGTTTCGTACGACACAGCCCCGGGAATGTTGTCGTTAGAGCTACTGATAAGTTTAGGCACATTTAGGCGGAGTTCACCACTAATTTATCAGTTGTGACATTTTTGGTGCATCTTTGTTTAAAAGGTTTTACATCTTTAACAATTGTTGGATTTGACAAACTATTGAGGGAGGGGGGTAAATGATCATTGTGTGACTTTAACTGCAATCTTAAAATTATTGATGACTGCCGGTTGCTGACTTTCCTCAGGCTGCACTCGTGTATGCAGGACTGAATGCCCTCAGAGGAAAGTACACAGGAACCCTGAGTATGTCTTTTGCTGTGATTCTTCATCTTAAAACCCTTTAATTCCTGACTGTGACTGAACTTGTTAAGCTCTGAAGCATGAAAACAAAAGATTATCACCGGTGTGACTTCTACAAACAGCCCTTTGCAGGTTTTTTCCCCCTGTAGTTTTGTATTTTGTGACATTCATTATCATTTCGGGATTTTCAACTTTTTCCAGCGATCAAAAAGTCAGTGGTGTTGATTAAAACGTTAATTACCCCAATTGTAGAGAAAGATGAATATGTCTGGAAATCCAGATGTTGATGCTACTGCAGAACAAACAGAAAAGTCACCTGCTGAGAAGCTGACAGAGGTTTATTTTCTAACTTAAGACGGAAGGAAAAGATTGTCCAAAACATGACTGACATGATCACCCCCGTAGGTGGTTATCATCTGTCTAATGTGCCTCTGATGCATTTATGTACGTGTGTGTAAAATGAATGGGCTATGCTCCATGTTGTTTTTCTTATTTTCTCTGTGTAACCTGGCCACTGTCTTGCTTTCTGTTTTCAAGCTTTATTCTTTTTAATGACAAACAGTTCAGTGACTGCTCTGTGTCTGTCACAGAATGACAAATCCATGCTCTCCCCAGTTTGCATGTTCTTAATCACTCAGATTGTTGGTATTTTCTTTTCTTTTCGCCGCTTACCATTAAACAGATGTTGTTACAAACTGCTGTCTTTTGTGGGTTGTTTCTGAAGATACGGATTAGGGTTAGTACAAATTCCATCAAATTCCCTAACCGAGAATCCTTCCCCATTGTAAACTTCCTTGCCTCATGTCTCGGGGTTTTTAATCAGGCCATCGTTTACGCGTCCGTCACCAGATGGCGGTGTTGCATTTAGTTTTCACTCCTGTTGAATTTCTAGTACTGTAATTCTAATAGGATAAAGCAGAGGACCATGTCCGTTCCAGGATTATCCGACATGTTCCCTTTCCAGGTTTTTAGTTTTTTTTAATTTTATTTATGGTCACATCTTCTTGTCTAATTTGTCATTTAGAATAAACTCGGTGTTTATGCTAGTAAGAGGGATTTTACTTAATCTTTGGGAGTTATTTTTTTACAGTTAATCCCTGCGTTAACATTTAAGCAGCTGTAGAATTTGTACTTGAGTAATGAGGAAGCGCGTCACGATTGTAGCGCGTCACGGTGATTCCAATGGATCAGGAAGCGACTGGTACAAAGATCGTGTAGGCGAAGACAGATGGGGGGTACGGTCCTACATTTCAGTCTCAGCAGGAGAACAATGTTTACTCGTGACTGCAAATCAGGGAAGAGCGCGATTGATTTATAGGCTAACCACTTTAATCCTGTCTCTGTTAACTTATATTGAAATTAAAATGATGTCATGTATAAAATAAAATCACAGCACATACTATTTCCATAAGCTGGATCTCAGGAACTGGGAAAATGGACGATCTTTGTACGAGGTGAATTATCTGCGTTGAAGAAGCGCTCCGCTCCCACTCGCTAGTATGAACGAGCTCCCGGACGACACTCACTGTCTTTACGTCTGAAATAGTTGTTGTTTTTAATTATAACTATATTATAACTTGTACACAGAGTCGTTTATGGTTGCATTTCCGCGACTTTTTAATCGGAGCTGCTGCTCCCCCCCCCCCGAGGCTAGCTAGCTAGCTAGCGGAGTAGTGACAACCAGCTGGTAAGAGAGAGAGAGAAGGTACCGTAACGTTAGCAAACAAGCTAATTAGCCTAAAGACTCAGCCTGGATTACTGCCTTTAATCAAGGGGAACGCAACTCTGCGGTTTCGCTCGCTGTGGCAGAAATGAAGATAACTGTGGATTTCGAGGAATGTTTGAAGGACTCTCCACGATTCAGGTGAGTTTTGGCAACCAAGCGTTTGTCCCGATTCGTATTTGTAAGTTATTTGTCTATTAGAAAAGTGTCCAGCTAGCTCGCCTGCTAACTTGGGCTAATCACCGGTAACGAGAAAGCAGACTTGCTGCTTGAGATTTGTCTATTTTTGAAATCCGAGGAAGCTGGAGCCAGCTGGGGAGTCTTCATCCATCCCAGTTTAATATTTGACTCAGTTAGGACGGCGGTATACACTGTATGGGTGCATGGATGCAGTACATCACAACATAACATACTTATTTAACTCAAATTATACATTGTCAAGTACTGACAGGACAGGCTATTATATATATATATATCCAGATGCATCTGTCAGTTGTAACTAACTACTTTACACAAAACTTTTAATTTCAATTATATTTCTAAATGCTCAAGTTAGCCCAACAAAGACTGTAAATTTGATATTCTATTTTCTAAATAGTCAAATTTATATTGAACAAACCGCTGCTTTGAGTTTTCTTTCTTGGATTTTGCTGTACTCTGTTGATTGTATCATCTTTATAAGGCTTCTATTTCTCCTGCCATCTTAAGTGTCTGCTTGAGACCCTAGAATAAAGGATTTCTCATTCATGTTATGTATTCCTGTCGGTAGTTTCACAAGGCGTCATGGTACTCCACATCATCGTTCATTCAGCAGATGAATCCAAAATGTTTGCTCTTTATTTACCACTTACTGTTTTTGCATTTTCCAGTTTTGAGAAAGTGACTCCCTCCTTCTTCCTATTACCCCCCCCCCCCCCCCCCCTATTTTTGCTGCTTCTACAACATCCTCTTTCTCAAAAACGAGGAACAGATGTTACAAAGTCGTTTCGCATCATATTTATTTAACCAGAGAATTTCCTTTGGGATCAGAGTCAAAGATCCGGATCGAGGGACATTTTCCAATTAGGTGTGTTACTTGAAGTTGCTGGTCTAACACATTTATGAAAAGGTTTTTAGCAAAACTGATTTGAACTTGAACATGTGTATATCGTAGATATGTCTGGACACTACAGATGTGCCAGAAAAAGACCACAGCATCCAAATATTGATTGTTTTATGGCATGGTGGGACACAATGAGAGAATGGCTGAAAACATGGAATACACAGCCGTGTGGAGCAGTTCTCGCTCGCTCAACATCTGTTTCCATTTTGGTGTTTGCTTTCAACTTTGTGCCAGAAAATATGGAACCCCCAAATGTGGACGGAATTGTTCGCAAGTTGTAATTTGGCACACCCGACACATTTCTTTTTTTTTGTTTTTTTTTTTATCTCATCCTTGTTTTAGTTGGGAATCTGTCTATGGGTGCAAATCGTCCTTTCAAAGCAGCAGAGAGATCCTCTAGTGCAAGAATTCAGTTTCCCACTTGAGAATAGACGGACTCACCCTTTCCCGGTCTCAGCATGCATACTTAGTATGCCTGTCTATCTAGCAAGGATTCAAAATGGACCTCAAATGTTTTTCATATCAAGTTAGCAGGATATTGTTTGTATTAGCAGCCTAAAATTTACTTCCAAGTGAACAAACTTAAATATTATAATATGTGTTTCTAAATGACCACACAAGGAAGAATAGCACAGAGATGTGAATAAATGAAATCATCTCATGAGTAATATTTTTACCTGCTGGGTATGAACTCCCCAGAAGTGAGACTATTTCTGTAATGAGCAGCAACTGTGTTTCCTGTCCTCACTTTTCTTTTGCGATAACACTATTGCTTGCTCCTGATCAGCTAAGCTGATTCTGAGCTTGGCCGCGTGCCCTCGTATGAAGTCATTGAACAGATCCGGTCACCGTTTCCCTTGAGTCATCTGAAGGCAGCTGCAGAGCCAACATGAGCATTCTGTTCCAGAACCCACACGGCGAGGCACCTCGGTTTGTTCCTCATGGGCGTTCACCTGCTGCTTCGTTGTCACGCTGGCTTCATTGTGGTTACATTGAGCTGAGGTCCATTTAATGATTATAAGTGAGTCAATTAACTACTAATGAAAGTGGAAGACTGACTTCTGTGGGTAATGGGCAGTGTAGTAAATAAAAGAACAGCATAATAATCTGTTTAATCACCAACATAATTATTCAGGTGGATTGCTGAAAGTTATCAAATTCTCGTTTTTCCTAATTTGAAGAGTTTCTGGGTTTTCCAAGCGAAATACTTTTCTGGTTTAAACCTTTTTGTTGGATTAAATAAATCCAAATGATAAGGAAAATTGGCAGAATTTGACCATTTTTCTTTAAGTAATGAGCTAATCTTGTGCGTTGAAAACTCTGGTTTACCCCTCTCGCCATCGCACCACTCCTCTGCTCTCTAACAATTACAGGATCTGTGTCACAGCATTGACCCCCCCCCCCCATTCCTACAGTAACGGACGCAAGCGTTCAACCACCACTTTAATTTGTGAACTTAATTCAGTCCCGCTGTTTGACCGTCATTGGTGACGATATAACATTCTAAATAAAATATAAAAAGAGCAGCCGCTCTGTAAGTACCGTAGTATAACTAATGCATTACAGACGAACTAAAGCCTGCCAGTGAAGTATAAACAAACAAGGGGGAAAGTGAAAATGCATGTTAAGCCCGAGCAGCAGACGACCCCCGCGTGTTGACGGTGTGGATGGCAAACCTGTCGAACTCCCTCCTGTGTGAAGAGTGCAAACAGACACGCAAACCCTTTGAGGATGCACTTTTAGATCATGGTCACTGAATCAGTGCTGAATAATTACACGTCTCCTTTTTTAGGAGCGATGTCACTCTGAGATTATTCTTCATTATCCTTATATATTCTGTGTAAGTGATTTGATCATTGGAATCGTGTAAATGAAAGCTATTTTTGTATTTAGTGGCATATGTATAAACCAAAGAGGTTTGTGCAATTCAAATTAAAAGTCTTTCCCTTGTTGTTTTCTTCCGCTGCTCATTATCCAGATTCAGGCTGATTATGCTCCAAGGTCAGAACTCTGAGGCACTGACCCAGATTATCATTTTGCCAGGAACCCCCCCCCCCCCCCCCCTTTTCTGTTCCTCTTTCAGTTCTCACACAAGTTGAACCTGTTTGTTCAAGTTGTGAGATTGGAAGGAAAATGTGCGTTCTCATGGCTGCATTTCCGCCTTGGTTACATTATTGTGTCATCATCTTTCTTACAATTGCGCCCAATTCTTTTGTGGAGCTCTAATCTGCAAAATGCTGTTCTGTTAGAGCTTTCACACTGCCCTTTGAGATGTTATACTTACTGCAAAATGCCAAGTGTATAATGAGAGAGAGGGGATCTTGTAAGTTATACTAACACAGTGACATTAACGCATTATATTGAAGGTCTTGGCTCTAGTGAATTACGCTGAGGGCTGCAGCATGATTAGCCTGATCGCTAGTTAATCCATTCTACAGGATATGACTAGAAGGGGATGTGTGGGAAATGAAGTTGCCTTTCTGCACAACTAACCCTGTCTTGGGATGGCGTATTGAAGCACTCAGATGCTTGTAGGTTGATAATCCTGTGGAGAAGCAAGTTGTACTTTTGTCACATTTGAAAGGGCAGCTTTGTGTTTTATACTGTGGTGCATTTGATCTAGCCTAAGTTGTCTTTGTCTTTTACAAACTGTTATTCGTTACCGGTAGCTTTATACACTAGTTGCAGGTTAAATTTGAAATGAGGAAAACTGTGAGAATGTGGCTGTGAAATGAAGCATTTCTTGTAATATCAATTCTATTTTCTTTGCATTATCTTGAGCATCTCGACCTCTCTGTGCCTGTGAAGTTGACCATATGGACTCAAAGTTAGATTTCAAACCCTTCTTTTTTCTGTCCTCGCAGAGCCACAATAGAGGAAGTGGAGGGGGATGTGTGTGAGTTGGAATCCAAACTCGACAAAGTGAGTACCACCCATGGAAAATATTGTTTTTTGTGTTCTACTGCATGAATCGGCAACAGGAGGCCAGCCTGCAAATGGAATATCGCATGCTTCAGTCAGTGGCCTTGAACTCGGCATATCCCCGGGCAGATAGCCTGCGTCTAATATGGACACTGTCCACCTGGCCTAAACTTTGATGAAATATGTGTCTCTCTTTTTTAAAAGTATAGTAAGACCATTAAATTGCAATCGCTTTGAATCCTGTGCCTTATGTCGCACCCGTGTTGTGCTTCGTTTTACCAGAAAAAGGTAATCAGACACTAAATGAACTTTAAACCATTGTTGAAATAGGATCGCTGGTGTTGAATCAGTCGCTGTATGGCAAACCAGTCCCTCTTTCTAGTAAATGCCTGCAAAGCTGAGCGTATGTTCCCTTGCTCAGGGTGACACCTCGAGCTTTTACAGTTCATTGTTCCTGTATTTAGTCCTACCGGGTATCGCCCTCCTCCTCCTCACCCCGCCTCTGTGACTCAGTCCTGGCCTCACTTCCCCTCTTGCTCTGGAGAGGAAGGATCTGCTGGGGGGGTGGATGTGGTTCCGTGTCTGAGTACAGAGAGGCAGAGAAAGCCTATTTATTCTGGATGACACCCCGAACTGAGTCCAGAGGAGACGAACCGAACCAGCACATGTGCACGAACGAAGCCACTCGTCTTACCTTTGATACAGAGACAACTTTCTGAACTTGTATTCAACTGAATTTCTTATTTAATGTTCTATTTTACTTGTAGAAACACCCTTTATGTAAGTTAGATAAATGTGGCCATCCTGAAGAGTTTGTGTTCTCTTTTTTTTAAATATTAATTAATTAATGATCTCTTGTCTGTAAAGAAAACTGGTAAAAGTACATACTTTTTTTACTGGAATATTTAGCAGTTTTGGCTGCAGTGACACACACACACACACACACACACACACACTGTAATCTCTTGTGTGGGAGAGGATGGAGAACAGCCAGTGTCTGTTGTGAATTCACATAACCTGGAATTATCTTTGCCTCCAATGACTTGAAGGGAAAGAACTGTCTTTTGCTACTAAGAAAATGAGCAAGCTGCTTTCCTCAACATGTCTGATGCTCTTCAGCAGAGCTTTGCATTAAATCCGGCTCTTATGCAACTTTACTTCTACCGTAACTGTGTTTCCTAATTGCAATTTACAAGTTTCCCTCAGCAGTTGCCTCTTTCCTTATCTAGTTGGTGAAATTGTGTATTGGGATGATCGATGCCGGAAAAGCCTACAATGCAGCCAACAAGCAGTTTGTTAACGGAATCCGGGAGCTAGCCCAGCAGTCTACCAAAGATGAGGTCATAGAGGTAAAAATGCATGCAATCCTACTTGTTTTAACTCTCCAGCATTAGTGCAATCACAATGTGTGCTTTCATTGCTGCATGGCTTGTCCTAGTTGACAGTTGTAAAGACTCTTTACTAGTTTCTTGCAGCTTCAGTCAGAATAAATCTGTAATAAAGGCAATCCTTTCCAAAAGTGTTACTGTCTCCTGATCAGCAGACGGTCTAGTGATATCTTTTTTTGTAAAGGTTTGTGTATTTGATGTCATTTACAATATAGTTTAGTTCTCATTACATTTTATTCTTTGTGAAACCTTGTTTTTTTGTATTTTTTTTGTCTGTCCCATGCCATTATTTGTGTATTCTGAAAATGAAATACAAAATGAAAATGCTTAGTGAGAGTCGCTCTTTTTATCTGCCTTTTTTCACAGTCCAGTCTCACAAAGTTTGCTGAAAGCTTGCAGGAGATGATCAACTATCACACGGTATGTTGTCAGTGCCATGCGACACCAGATGCATTGATATTCTGGCTTAGTGTCGGGAACGGCTCGTAAATGTCTTGAGTTTTTATTCATGCACTGTAATGAATCCCATATTTTTTAAATGACTAAATTCAGCTTTTTTTGTGTGATTTATTAAAATGTATTCCATTTATTAAATACCCCCCCCCCCCTTATTATTTATCTATTGATAGTCCCAGTTTGAATAAGCGATGTACACCCCCTCATAACTAGAATCCCGAAATCTGTTGAGTCTCCCGTGACTCAAATATGGAATCTGTTTTCTCTCAACTATGACTACACCCATAAAAGCCCCCCGGAGCCACAGTAAAGGCCTGCAACTGTGACTCCACAGTGGAAACTGGTGTTCATGTCAGCTGACTTGTTAGGTTTGCTGCGAAGCGATCTATCAGCTGATTCACCCAATTGAGTCGTCCAGCCGTGAAGACATAAAGACATAAAGACATTCTTTGTGCTTATGTCTTCACTGGGGGAGCATGCAAAGTCAACTTGTTTGCTTAAATTCATCACTTCAATAATAATAATGCAATGTTAATAAAAACAGAGATCCCGAAACATCCTGAAAGTTCCTTTTTACAACAATATTTTGTATTCCCCCTTCGCTGCTTTTTAAGAGAAGTACCCTGGAGGTGCTTCAATTGTTTGTCGTTATTGTTTACCACAGATTTTGCCAAATGAAAAGGAAGCATTGGCTTTTATGTTCTTTCTATCTCTACAGATATTATTTGATCAGGCGCAAAGATCAGTCAAGACCCAGCTTCAAACATTTGTCAAAGAGTGAGTATCATACGCCAATATCCCGGTACTGATACAAATGCAATTTCATTGTGTGTGTACCATGTGTGCGACATGCCCGATAACAAGAATACAGATTTATTGCAAGGCATTAAGATCAGAATGTATTTATTGTCCATCTCCGTTCCTTCCTCCAGTGATATACGCAAGTTCAAAGAAGCCAAGAAGCAATTTGACAAAGTAAGTGAGGAAAAAGAGGCGGCGCTGATCAAGAATGCGCAGGCTCCCCGCAACAAGCAGCATGAGGTGGAGGAGGCCACCAACATCCTCACTGCCACACGCAAGTGCTTCCGACACATCGTCCTTGACTACGTCTTGCAGGTAGAACTCGCTGAAGGAAACCTGCGCTTTTTAAATGAAAGGTTCTGAACAGGAGGAATTTCAGTTCCTTCTGTAAGAGATGAAACGTTTATTGTTGCCCAGAGGTGAAGGATCAGTTTCAGATTTCAACTTGAAGTGGAAAGAAGGTGTAAGTGGCGACCATATTATTGCAGCACAATAACATGGTGCAAATTTGAGGCTTATTTTTATTATTTTTTTGTCATATTTCTGCAGTGCCTGGAACAAGATGTTGGATTCTAGTCGAATGTCTGAAAGTTTTAACAATTTTCAACAGAATGTACCAGTTATAGCAAAAGATTTCTGACACACAGCTTTTTTATAGAGAAGCTTAAAACAAACAAACAAAGCCCACCACATTTTGTCTTTCTGCAGCCGAGCCAAAGTAAACGTTCAAGTGGAACTTGATATGCTGAGTCAGGTTGAAAAACTGCTGGTGTAGCAGAGAGAACGAACAGCAGCATTTTTTTACATCTAAAGTGAAACGCATCTACTGTCATAATCCGGTCTAACACAACAGTGAATTGACTCAAAAGGAATAGGTTGTAGTCATGATGGAATAGTGTCATATTGCATTTATGTGTACTTTCCTACAGATTGACGCATTTATTAGTCCATTATTGCTGTTGCATAGTTATTGCTGATTAAAGTGGATTGTTAGAAAGTTTGAGGGATTGAGAAATGACTGTGTTCTTGTGGCCAATTAGTCATTGTGTTTTATGAAGCACTGTGGTGAAGCTATAAAAGCAGGAAAAAGACATTCAAACGGAAATAATCTGTTATTTCTGACATTTTTCAAAAGCCACATACTACAGATGTCTGTGACGGTTGCTCATGTGCTACTGAATACATCAGCTGGTATCTCTGGCTCACACTAGACGAACGCTTCATGCTTTCTTACGAGGCCGTTGCCAGCCGCGCTATTGAATCCAACTCCAAAGGAGCAGACAATGTTGTATAGCAGTCTGCTCCAAAATTAGATTAGAACCCCTAAAAGCAGGTTTCAAAATAGGTTTGGCAGTCCACGCCATTGGCTCGCAGCACAATCGCTCTCATAATACAAAGGCTGGCTTGTGAAATTAGAGTTTTTGTATTGCCTGTTAGATTTTTTTGGAGGAAGTCTAATCTATAAACCAACATAGATGATTTAGGTGGGTGTCCAAAGTTTCACATTTTTGTAGTTCTCTCAGCCCGTTATGAATGCCGCTCTCTTCTGCAGATGCTTGGAGCAAACATTTAGACAGATTTAAGCTCTTTTTTGTTATTTTTACATTGTTTTTGTGGCGTTTCCTTCTTAATTATATAGTGCACCGTTTACAGTGACATGCAATATGGTAGAGGGAGAGGAAAATATATGAGAGGTTGTATGCCAGACTTGCATTCATGGCAGCTTAAGAATGGAGCATGGTCTCTTTTACCGTGTGGTGCCACGTAGAGCTAGATCATTAAATACTGAACTTTAAACTTTGGATTTGCTTTATTATCTGTTGACTAAGTTTAGAGAGCAAAAAACGCCACACTCCGCTTGTATGACACAGTCAAGAAAAGAAGATTGCACCCTGGAGATCCATACACATGCAGCAGAGTGTTAAAATCAATTAATAGGCTGCTACCTTCTATAACCATCAACTGCAGATCACAAGACAGTCATCCGTTCCTGTCGGTCACAATGAAGCCTAGCGTCACCGTCAGTATTTAAAACATCAATTAATTTTGCTCTGTTAGAGAGGGGAGTAGGGAGTAGCTCTGTCACAAGGCATCTCTCAGTTCAACATGAGCCCTGGCGCTCCCCCTGGTGCTGACTCTGCCTTGTTTACGTTTCTATGAGGTTCTTTTTTGGTCTTAATCTTATGTCGTTCCTTCTTCCGTAATTTTTTGTGTGTTATCTCTTATTATTGCAGATGTTTGTGTTTGGTATCCCTTTTTTGTTTTCCATATTCAGCAAAACTGAGAATCGGTGTTCATAATTGTCACCTTTTTTTTTTTTTTAATAAAGATCAATGTGCTACAATCCAAGAGAAGATCGGAAATCCTGAAATCAGTAAGTATGCTGTTCTTACACATGAAGGGATATTTGTTTATCATGTATTTACTCTGAACATCCATGGCTTTCTTACAGATGTTATCCTTCATGTACGCCCACCTGACATTCTTCCACCAAGGATATGACCTCTTCAGTGAACTCCAACCTCTCATGAAACTGCTTGGAGGACAGGTACAGGCCACCACAGCAAGCCAGACTGCATTCAATGCTTAATCATAAATCCTAAGCTTTTCCCAAAGAACACTTTCAGTGTTTTTATTACACACCATCAACTCAGCGAATATCTATATTTAGATGAACAGGATTGATGTGGGTTGGTTTATTTACCTGATGGCGCTTCCATTTCTCTGGCTTCCAGTTTTCTGTGCAGTCCTGTCTTCCCCTCAGATTGCCTTCATCATCTCTTTGCTGTCCTTTTGGTCCCAGTTCTGGGTCTTGGTGTATCTGTGTGCACCATCTGATAAACAGAGCCCTCCCTCTCCGCAGGATGACGGCCTGAAAGCGACTTTAGATTATTATCATGGTGGAGCTGCAGTTAAAATGAGCTGGAATGAGGAAGAGAGCAACAAGAGGTTTGGAAAAAGGTTTCCCAACAGACAGCGTCGTAGGTTTGACAGTCATTTGGGCAGGAACAGCAAAGAAACCAGAGGTTGAGGCTGAATGTTTGGACATGGACTCTGAAGCCAGAGCAATGGAAGAGCCATATGAGAGGATAATATTTCTTAAACTTGGGTCTGAAGAAGAAATTATTCCAGTTTTGGATTGATGAGCTGCGGAGGAACAGAAGAGTTGAGAGCACCTCATCTAAGAGCGTGGCAGAGAGAGAGGGGGAGTTTGAAAGAGACCATCAGCTCTAATATAACTACAGCGCAAGATTCAAACGTCGCAAAACCGAACGAGGAGAAGGATCAAAGTTTGATAAGCGGAAAGCAACGATCTGTGGATATTTTCTTCTCTTCCTTTCGTCATGAAGCTGAAGAAGGTGGAGAGGCTATGCAGGGAGGTGTGGAGAAGCTGTCAACAGGTCTGATAATATGACTTCATGCCCATCAATGATGGGAAATGGACGCTTGTACGTTTTGGTGGTCTTTCTATAAATCGGAGGACATGGGGCACTCGATTGGCTTTCATGATGTCGCTGCCGGTATTGCTGCCGTTTATATATTATTGAATGTGTTTATTCGAAAGGCGTTTTGTGTCTTTCCAACGAATCATGCAGTTTGTCACGGGAGTGTCAGTTGGGGTTGCGTAGTAGCACAGGTGAGATGTTGACGTTAAGGTGAGTCTCTATCACAAAATATGTTGGGAGCTGGACGTTTAAATCCACACTACTGCCTTTGGAGGCACAGATAGAACCAGAGACGGCATCGACTCGGCTCGACTAGTAATGGCTGTCATGATGGGACAAGAGACATATTTCCCATCTGATGCTATCAGCCGGCTGCTCTGCCATCCACCCATTTCCTTTCCAAGCGAAACAAAAGGCTCCCTCAAATGTTGTATTTCCTAACATGTTTGGATGTTAGTTGCGAGTTTTACCTTGAATAAGAACAGCGGTTAGCTGTGTTTTATTGGTCATCTTGCTTTTGAGTCATTCAAAGTTACCCAATATGAGAAAGGACTTACAATTATTTCAATTATTTGCAAAGTACATGTGACCAAGTGCTTTGTTAAACCTGACTAATCAGTGGTTCTGACTTCCAGTTGGACCAGCTGGTGGTGGATGCTGCCAAAGAGAAGAGGGACATGGAGCAAAAACACTCCACCATACAGCAAAAGGTACCCTCACAGTAGTCTCATTGACCCAACACACTCGAGTTTACATTTAGCTATAACACTTGGCTCTTAAATGACCAAACTCTATATGTAGGTGTGCATTTATGAATGAAACCTTCATCCAAGCTTCTGGCTGCGCAGCAACCTGAAGCATAAACTCACACGAACTTTGTCCATGAGAAGATTCACGTTATTTAAGGTATTGATTGTCACTGGGGTGAATGGATTGTAGGTGAGCCCTATGAATGATCCCAGCCACACACATGCGTTATTGACGGCTGAACAACTTCTTCGGGTTTCAGCTCTCTCCCATGGTTTGCTTGCCACCCGTTCCATTCCTAAAATCCCCAGTGACTTGGGAGTTTTGATGTATTTCCAATGACCAAATGGCAGGACAGAAATAGCATACTTTCAACTGTCTGACAATTTGAAACATTTTTCCCTTTGGACTCTGTTCAATTTGGACATCAATGTTTTTGTAGCCCTATGAATCCTCAGCAGTATATGGACGAAGCAGGATTTGGGTGATTATTGTCTCTCCTTTAATTGTGCAGCTGTAACCCCAGACGACTGTCAGACCTGTCGATGTCCAGCCTCTTTGTCCTTCTGTTAATTTCCCCGAGTTTTATTCACATTCGTTTCAGTCTCCTGACGCCTTGCGTTTCGTCCCCTCCTCTTTTTATCTTTCACTTTGAAATGATTTGTTTTGCCCCTTCGGCTCAGTCATTTATGGTGCAGGCCAATTTCCACCTGTCCTTGACCTCCTATCCTCCACCTCCCCTTCCTCAATATAACTGTTGCTATTTTTATATTGCCTCCCTCCCACTGCTCTCTCTTATCTGGCTGTTTACACGCAGACGCTCCTAACCAACTGTTTTCTCTTTCCCTCTGCTACTGTTCTTCCTGTTCGCCATCTCTTTTTATTCTTCTCGCCTCAGGCTGCTCTACAGGTAAGCTCTCTTTGCCTGCCCGGTTGCTTTCCTAATGCCATTTGTGCATCATGAGTCTGTACGTGTTTAAACGATGCCTCTGAAGCTCTCATTTGCAGAGAGATAAGCGAACTCGTTCATCACGGGGTTAAACTGAAAGTATCACAGCACGCAATTTCTTACATTTTAGTTTTACCTTTGCAGTCACTGTGGATATCTGAAGCCTAACAACAACAACAACTTCTTTACCATTCTGCAAATGAGTGTACTTGAGTGATTTGATCATGTAAATATAGACTAATCTACTGATTTGTATTGGCTAAAGGGATGGGACACGACTCCGCAGCTCACACACTCATGGGGCTATTTTTTACTGCTAGAGTTGAAAGATATGTGAGGTTTTTGGGCACACTGGCAGTGCGACAGCGCTGGAAACGGAATACTCTCTCTCCTAACTTGAATTTTAAAAGCCAGTTTGAGATATACTATGATCTCATTGGTAAGTATTAGCCATTTAACATCAAAACTTTACTTGTTGTTACTTCACATTTTGTCACTATCTGCACAAAAGCTTTTTTTTCATTATTTTATTATTGACACATTCCATCCAGGTTGTGTTTAGAGTGCATCTGTGTGACTGCTAGCGTGACCCATCTGTAGCGCTGTGACCACAGAGCGAGGCTGCGTCACAAGTAGCTGCTTTATTTACATGCCGACGAGTGAAGGGGAAACCCGAGTGCAGGTCTGCTGGGCCTTTATAAATATTCGATGCCCTCCACGGTTCACTTGATTATTCCAACCCAACAGTCGCACCAGCATGACACTCACAAACGGGCAGCTCATTGTCGATTTGCAAAATGACTGAGGAGGAGCGGCATCTGAAGTTCTGATAGATTTACACGGTCACTGGAGAGGAGGAAATGTGATTTGTTTGTTTTTTTGAAGGCACATTCTGGGTGTTTAGAGACACCAAATCATTTAGATGCTACTCATGGAGACTTAAAGTGAAGACTCAGCAACCTCCCATGGATACGCAACCCCCCCCCAATAACATTTAACTTTAAAAAATGAAGATTTTCAGCCGTTTTCACTATGTTTGGTATCTGGTGAGTGCAGCAAAAGGACGGAGTTTGGAGTAACTAGTGTGTGTCCATTCATTTAGCAAGGACTCTGTGCCATTTAAAACTATTTTGTCTGTTTGCTCATTTTTATCTTCAGTGTTTTGTCTCTATGCAAACCTTTGATTTTATTACATTATTTTAACTAATAATTCTGTTATATCTGATATATTCTATACTAGCTGGAGGAAGCCCATTTCTTTTCTCTTGCTATGTGTGATATTTTAGGAGGTGACTGAACACCATTCTTTACCAGACTGCCGCAACTTTTACGCTTGGAGGTCGACCTCTGTACGTAGAGTGTGGCCCGGCCCGCCCGTCTTTCATCTCGTTTGAGTTTTTTTTGCACATGCTAATGGACTACAGTGTTTGTAGATATTTGCACCTTTGTGTTGTTGTGCCTTGATTTCGCAGCATGTTTGTTTTGATGCCTCACTGTTGGTGTCGGTGTCTGCTGCAGTGAAGTCAGGTTACTGAAATAAGATCAGCAAATCTGGGGGGGGGGGGGGGGGTGCACTTGATTGTGACTATTTTGCTCATTTGATAAAAAGTGTCGGCGGCTTCCCCTCTTGTGCGGAAACGAGCTCCGCTTAAGTTCAGGCCGCTACACAGCAGCAGTTTATGGGTGATGTTAATACGCAACACTATTTAAACAAATCCTCGAGGCAACAGAATTGAATTCAAAGCTTTATTCTAATCGAATTCCTCAGTTTAATCGATGAATCATTGCAGCACTGGTGACCTGCAGGATTTTATGTGAAAGCTGCCATGGTTTGGTTTGGTTTTTCTCTGTATTTTCTCCTCTCTTTGTTTTGGATTTGCTCCTCCATGTCTGTTCTCACGCTTTTCTTTTCCAACTTTCTCTTGTCTCTTTTGTTCAGGACTTTTCGAATGACGACACCAAGCTGGAGTACAATGTGGATGCAGACAACGGTATCGCCATGGAGGGTTACCTCTTCAAGAGGGCCAGCAATGCCTTCAAGACATGGAATAGGTACAAACTGAATTCAGTTCAATACCTGCAGTCTTATAAGCAAGTCTTTATTTTTTTTTTAAGAAGATTATTTACTACTTTTTGAAAAGGTAAAGTACATACACTCGGTTTTGGCATTGCCACTGCTCTCATCCGCACTAAAACAATACCTGCTATTTTGTGATTTCTGTGACACCTGCATGTTATGTTTTCCCCCCCGCTTGATCTCTGTCCAGGCGTTGGTTCTCTATCCAGAACAATCAGCTCGTGTACCAGAAGAAATTTAAGGTTTGCCAAATGACGCCCACGCACGTGTTTGACAGCCAGCACTAAGCCCTCCCAAAGCATTTTAACAGGATGCTGTAGATCTATAATTAGAAAGCAGTTGAACAAAAATGGCGTGCGGTTTTTGTTAAACACATTTTGCAGTGTTAAAAAAGTCAAAGTCAAATGTTCTGCAGAGCTGTTGCGTTTTCAGTCTAAAGCAGAAAGCAGCCTCAACTCATTCAGGGTATTACCTTCTACCATGTTGTAACCGTAGCTGTTGTCCGTCCATCCCAGGACAACCCTACAGTGGTGGTGGAGGACTTGAGACTCTGTACAGTCAAACACTGCGAGGACATAGAGCGTCGCTTCTGTTTCGAAGTGGTGTCACCTACCAAGTAAGCTGAGTCGACAGAAAAAAAATCACTCCCTGTCTGTCTAATGAGAACTGGAGTATGTTGCTAAATGTGGGAGGAAGGAGCAGCAATGTACCGCACACACACACACACACACACACACCAGTAATGCGATGTTCACCTTTCCGAACAGGAGCTGTATGATGCAGGCAGACTCAGAGAAATTGCGACAGGCCTGGATCAAAGCCGTCCAAAACAGCATCGCCACCGCCTTCCGCGACAAGGGAGACGACGGCGAGGTAATGAACGAACACGCTGACGCTGTGTGGACGGTGAAATAGATGCACATGTATTGTAAATAATGAATAGAGACGAAAATCACTAATTAAAAATTACGGTTGGCATCTTACTCAACGCCATCTGCCTCATGTCAGAAGCTGGATAGGAAGTCGTCCACGTCGACAGGGAGCCTTGACTCTGGCGGGGAGCTGAAGGAGAGATCACTGAAAGGAGAGAGCGCCCTGCAGAAAGTCCTGGCCATCCAAGGCAATGTCTGCTGCTGCGACTGTGGCCAGCCAGACCCACGCTGGGCCAGCATCAATCTGGGCATCACCCTCTGCATACAGTGCTCTGGAATCCACAGGTAATGTAGATCTTTCTTCAGCATAATATCATTACAGATCTGCTCTGCACTTAAGAAATAAATAACCCGTTGATAATGAAACCTTGACCTGTCCTCTAGCGCCACCATCAGGCCAAGCTTTAGAATGAATTGGTCTTGAGAAGAAAAGAAAAATATCAAAACTTCTGATGTAAAAGTCATAAAATCCTGAAAGGCTAAGTTTATCAAACATGAGACTGGCCTGTAAAGGGTTAAATATCATTTCTAGTCAGTGACTTTATAAAATAAAATAATGTTGTTGTTTTTAACCTGCAGGAGTCTGGGAGTTCATTTCTCTAAGGTTCGGTCTTTGACCTTGGATACATGGGAGCCAGAACTTCTCAAGGTGAGTGAGGACAATCTGACGAAGGGAAATTAGTATGCTTATGTTACTTTTAACATATCTGATCTGACATTAATTGTCTTTTTTTCCCATGCCTATCAATCGCTGTAGTAGTAATCACAGCTGCGTTGTATATTTAATGGCCTATTTCATTATCCTAAAGTGTTTTTATTCATAACATAATTTTACACTTTTTTTTTTTTACAGCTGATGTGTGAACTGGGAAATGGAGTGATCAATCAGATCTATGAGGCTCGCCGAGAGGAGCTCGGATCGAGGAAACCACAACCAGGAGATCCGAGGTACAGGGCTTAGTTTTAGTCGATAGTTAGCGTTGGTCGGATGACGGCCGCTGTAAATCTCAGAGCCATGCGCTTCTTGTTCCTAACAGACATGAAGTAGAAGCGTACATCAAAGCCAAATACGTGGACCGCCGGTTTGTTCGCCGGCCGTCGGATGAGGAGCTTCGCACGAAAGTGGTTTCCCTGAGCAAACGGGAGAAAAGGCTGAGCTGCAGCTCTGACAATCTGCCTCCGAGACCCCCGCCCCCCACCCCAAAGCACCGGACCGGTTCAAGCGTCTCCAAACAATCAGGTCTGCAGAAGAATATGCAAATGAGATACACCCTATACTTGAGTTTGTGTTTGAGAGGTTCTTTAAAGATCTGAACTGACTGAATGAATTATTCAAAGGTATTGATCCTGGACGTCTGACGGTCACGGAAAAAAAAGAAAAAGTTCTGGGTCCAACAAGTTCCTGGAACTAAAACCCAGTAGTTACTAGTAGCGTCTAAAAATCATTCAATCAAAAGTCAACTCTTGGTTGGGATCATTGTTTGATTATAAATGTCATTAACATTGGGGAAACGATAGCTTCTGTCTTTTTGTGGATTAAGCCTACATTTTAAATATATATAATAATAATAATGGGCTTCATGGAGTTCTTTGTAGAGGAAGAGTTTTATCATACGTTAGGGTTAGTGAGTTGTGATTTCAGCCGCTGCTTCTATTCTACATTCTGTGTGATCTTTGCACTGCCTTGGAAATGTGTCCCCCCCCCCCCCCCCCCATCGGCATACTGTGTGTTCCCTGTGAACAGGATATGCCTCTGCCCTCTTGGCCTTCCATTGCTTCTCGTAGTCTGTCCCTTCCAGTGTCGACCGAGTTGGTTGTCTAACTATCTTTGCTTTCACCTTTGCTCCTCCTCTCTTCTTTCCTCAAACTCCTCTTCACACTATATCTCTTTTCTCTGGCTGATCTATGCTTCTGGACTTGACCGTTGCTCTCGCTGCCCTACCCTAAACCCCCCACCCCCACCCCGCCATTCGATTTGCACTCTTCACCTTCCAAACTTCCATTATCCCTTACACCATAGCTGTTTCCAGCGGCTCAGAGGTCCGCCGCGATTCTCTCTTCTATCCCGATGAGCTTGACTCACTCTTCTCCTACTTTGACAACTCCTCCAAGCTCAGGAGCAGTAAGTAAAACTACAAAACTCAACTAAATGCTCAGTGTTTTGCTTGCTTTTCCATCCACTTTGCCCATTTCTCTTCACTGCTGTGGGGCCGTGCTACAACCCTTTGCCTACTCCTCTTTTTCTCCCTCATTCAGACCGTCACAATGAAACCATCCTGTCATGCTCGGTTTTCAGCGTGTTGTTGGGAGTGTTTTGTTTCACGGTTTTGGTCGGTGTTCTCATCTGTCTCGTCATATTTTTGGTATTTAGGGACCTATAAGAAAAAAGGTGCTGGTGGGGATCGGACATCCAATTCACCCTCTGTTAAACTGGTGATTTATACACTGTAAAATATAAGGACCACCTGCTGTTTTTGATAAATAAGTCTGGAAATAAACAAACATTTATTATAAAATGATGTTTCTTGCTCTGCCAAAGTAATTTTGCTTTCTACCGTTAAGACAAACGGAAAGGTGGCCCTTTTGTTTTATGCGCCCTGGAAACGATGTCCGTCTGATGTTCCTGCAGTCGTGATTCTCACTTGTTTTTCAGTGAAACCTCCGGACGGTGGCAACCAGAACAGTGCTGATGGCGGCAGGGAGATGCCGTCCAACACCCCTTCAAATAACAGCTTTGCAAATGCTGGTAAACAAACGCAGTCAATCATCAGGACAAACCCGATTCATGTTAAATTCCAACCATATATTGTATTTGTTTATAAAACAAAATATCGCTGTAAAGTGACATGGTTACACTTTTCCTACCTCCATCCCAGCAGAGGGCGCTGAATCTCCTCCCGCTCTGCTGCCTGCCGCTCTACCGCCTCCGTCGCCCTGTAAAGACGTGGTTTTCTATGAACCTAAGGAATACAGCCCGGGTCTGCAGCTCTACTGGGCCTCGTGCGCCCGCAGCCTGCCAGACATGGCGGAGGCCCTGGCCCACGGAGCAGAGGTCAACTGGGTGAACACGGAGGATGAGAAGAGGACGCCGCTGATCATGGCGGTGCAGGGGGTGAGCGTCGCTTTGCTCTACTCTACTGATAGGATGGTTAAGAACATTATCAATCAACATTTAGACGAGAAGAAACGAGCTCCAGCCAAGCAGAAGAACCGATCTTTAGTCGTATCACGTTTGTGTTTGTGCTTTTCAGGGATCGTTGGTCACCTGCGAGTTCCTGCTCCAGAACGCCGCTAACGTGAACCAGCAGGACGCTCAAGGCCGCGGACCCCTCCACCACGCCACCATGCTGGGACGCACGGGGTCTGTCTTCCATCTCATCGTCGTTTCTCCACCAAACTGTTAACTGTTTATCTTCCAGAAAAATTCTAAACATTTCTCTCCGTTTCAGCCAAGTATGTTTATTCTTGAAAAGAGGAGCAAATCAAAATGCTGCAGACATTGATGAGAAAACCCCCCTGATAGTAGCTGTGGAGGCGGCCAACGCGGACATCGTCACACTGTGAGGCTTTCCCTGATATGTGTGATCAGATTAAAATAAACTTGTTACAAGCTAACCAACCAGAACAAACTATAACTGCATTCTCCACAAGGGGGCACTACCGTATCAGTTTAGAGCACTTTAATCCATGTATTAACACAATGGCCTTTTGCATTTGTGTTTATCGGGGCAACGTAAACAAGAGTATCGTTGTATATATCTGTGTTTTGAGTTTGTCTTTTGATTATACTTCCTAGATTTGGCTAATCAGTCGCTTCCTTTTCCTTGACATGCTCCCCAGGTTGCGACTGGCTAAAATGAACGAGGAGATGCGAGAGGCGGAGGGGCCCTACAGCCAGTCAGGTCAATATAACACCGACAGCCCCACCGAGATGCAGTACAGGAAGTGCATGCAAGAGTTCATTAGTCTGCAGCTGGATGAAACTTAAAAAAACGACTCGCAGCGGGCTCTTTAGAGGGAACGTAAACCTCTTTGTAGTCGGGATCAATTTCTAATCGAGATGATTACATCACACCCCCGACTCCGCACTCTCAGGGGGATCAATTGCTTCGAAGTGCGACAATCACACTTTGCATTAGGCATCTGTTAACTAATGTGAAATGACTGACAGTGCAAATTTAAATGCATCACTTTCTTGCATGATGGTCTGCCTCCGTTTGTATTCAAGTTGTACCACTTTGCTGATTCTTTGTGTTTCAGCTCATGAAGAGATAATGTTTGTTTGAGGAATGCTTTTTATTGTCGTTTAATTTATTTTTAATTAGAATTGTGTCTCTGCTGTTGGTCACACTGGGTCAGTATTTGCCACCAGTATCCAGACCTCACAGTGACAGGAGCGCTCATTATCTGGCAATAATCATGACCTTTTGACTGACTTGTCATTTGACCAGTCTGGAGAGGCATCGAAGTTTCATTTCAAATTTACCTGTCAGAAGTCAATCGTGCACATTCCTATTCATGTTTATGCGACTACTGTACCATTTTCCTGTCATTTCCCGCTTCCTGTTTGACCGTTTCCGAGGCTTGTTAACTTATTTGAACTGTTTCTTGTCTAACGGTAACGCTGTAGTCACATGCCTGATCAGAAAAAGTCTATTTTAGAAAAGGTTTTATTACAATAATTCTCTGAACCATATAATAAGTCATTGTTACCGTACGTTTTGAAAATATTGTGGCTACTTATATTTCTTTCCAGTCTGACGGGAGGGGCAGAGTTGACTCTCTGGGACTCTGCTCACATCCTTGCTTTTCTTCTTTGTGTGATTATTTGCTCCCTGTTGTTCTCGTTTAGTTTTGTTATTTAACCGTGGTTAAATCCTGAATTGTAAAGCAATGACGGCCTTTAGTGGCCGAGTGGGTTTTTTCTATGAATAGACTTCAGCGAGAAGCGAGTGCAATAGTCTAGAAAAATGTCCGCATTTAACCTTGTGTAGCGTTTTCTCACCTGCTAGCCCTAACATGTTTCCATCCGAACAGTATTGGAGTCTAGAATAAACAAATTGACAGGAGCGAGGTTGGAGTAGGTGCAGAGCCGACTCCTCTGATAGTGCAGGAGTGCAAACGTACCCCGGTTCACGGGGTAACCTGGTGCAGGCAGAACAGTGTGAGGATGCTGTGTTTACAGGTTAATGATGTTCTTGTGGCCTTAAGAGCAGATGATGAGGGTTTTCGGGAGACTGTAAATTCGTGTGTTGACCACAGGAGGGAGGGCTACGCTCAGATATGTTGTCGTTTTGATGAAGAAGCATCTTTTAAATGAGGGCTCGATGTGAGGAGGCACCGAAGCAGGACGGCCTCTAGCAGAAGGAGCAGCGTAGAGTCCGAAGTACCAGATTGAGTCCCTGAATGATCGTCTCACTTTGAGGCGTCAGCCAGACTTCGCTTCATCAGCTGCTGAATGAGGGGACTGATGAGGGATATTCAGGGGTAATGAATGCGAAGGTGACTTAAACTCATCAGTCCCTCCCCCTTTTTTAAAAAAAATGTCTTTATTTATTTTTATTTAGACTCCAGTTCTCTTGACTCGGGTGTGAATCTGATGGAGTGTGTCGTACAGAGCGGCGGTTTTCAGCCTGTGTCTTGTCATTTTTATGGGCTTTAACTGTAGAGGAACTCAAGGGAGGTATACCATAATACTCGACTCTATTTTTAAAACATAGTGACAATTACTTTTTTTGTGAAATATCTTTTTGTCACTATTTGTCTCTCCTCGTCTTGTAGAAAGAAAACCTGTGGGTACATTTTTAAATTTGCAATTGAGATTTGGAATAGATCTTTGCCACCGCTCTCTCCTACACACGCCTGTTTTTTTTGTGGTTTTTTTTTTACCTGTGAATTAATTCTGTACGACTCGTTTTCTCTCACTCCTCCCCAGTTTGTGCCTTTCTTCTTTTCTCTTTCTTTTGGGGTGCTGAGACCAATACAACTCTATTTTTGTACATAAATTCCTGCACTTTAAACATAATACAGTTGTGGAAAAAAACCAACCAAATCTTCTCTGGGCTTGTCTTTTCTGTCCGAGCTGACCTCCAGCCACTAACGCACGTCTCAAACGTATGCCTTCTGTGCTGCTTCTGTTTTTCCCCTCTTTTCTGCCTCTGCATTGTTTCACATTTCGAGCGCCGCTGACACGGACAGGTATGACTGACTTTTTCCTTCGCATTCTTTTTTCTGTTGATGCCATCTCTACACACGAGCCCTACTTTCTACACCTGCATAATGTTGGGCGAAATGAGGGGAAGCATAATCAGATTCCTCTGAAGCATGTAGTTTAGCAGCGTCTTAAGGAAAGCCTTTAGGTCGCAGCATTGAGCTAATGCCAACATCACTGAAAATCATTTACGCGTGTGTAAGCGCAGAAAACGTTTGTAACGAACGCGCTAGAGCAGAAGAGGAAGTTTAATGTCGTATTTGCACTCTGCACCCAGACGGTTAGTTACTGTCTCTCATTGGTTCCCAGTCTTCTCTGTGGTGCAGCGCTATCTCGTTGTTGCTGCTGAGGTCTTATCTCCTTCCTTCCTGCAGGGGATGAGACCTACCAGGACATTTTCCAGGATTTCACCCACATGGCGTCCAACGATCCTGACAAGCTGAACCGTTACTAGCAGTAGGATCCGGTAAAGACGCTGCCATGGCAGGAACGCTGTCCACTAGCACTCGGAGGCATTTCTGCCCAACCCAAGAGAGGCTGAATGAAGTCCGGGAAGACGCCGTCCAATAATCCCGCGGGCTGGTTAGTGCTGTGTAAAATGAAACGGCATTTCATTTAGGTGAAGGGGAGCGTCCTCCTCTCCCTAAACTGTGTTTTATTACAGGGCTTCTTACAATAAGTGAATGGTACAGCGTTAAAGCCCTCAGAGGGAGCTGAGCTCGGCCTGGATGTCGAGCCGCCTTCCATGCTGTCAGTTATTCTGACCAAGTTTATTCTTTCATGTCGCACACAAATCTACAGACCATGTCTTTTATTTTTTGATATACTGTATTACAAGAGAAGTGTAAAGCTGTAAGTGTGTGACAGATTGCTATTGATGCTTGATTCCATTTTGAAGGGCTTAGTTCCCCCCAGTAGGATTCTTATTGAGATCAATGAGCTCTGTTTTACCTGTTTGTCTTTGAACTCAGCAGCGTATCAACAGCGATATGCTTTTACTTTCTTTGCACAAATGACTAAATCATAAATCCCCACTGATATTTACCAGTTTTGATGGTAGTACTTTGACATGAGAAATGTACAGTGATTATAAACATATTATTGATTATTGATCTGTAATTCTAGCTACAGTCGCGTCGTCGAGACACACGACGGTCCATCTTTCCGTTGAACTAAAAGAGCTCCGCTCGTCGTAGCTTCGGTTTCACGATGATACGAGACGAAAAAGTTCTGATGTAAAGTTTAGGGTCTCTTTAATTAAGGAACAGTTACGCGTTTCCTATAAAGAGGAGCGTCATTAAACCAAGCAAATGTTTCTTAGCCTCAAAAGAGAAAAGTCTTCACTTTGTCTTCGCAGATGAGTAACTTGTGTATCTGTTTACAATATAAATTCTGGTGAGAGTAGTTTAAAAACGGGACGACGTGGCATCTGACGTTTGTGCCCCGCCATATTTAAATCAGATCCGCTGAGAAAAACAAATAAAGACCAGATCACACAAATTAATTTTTATTTCCTCTGTGCAGGAGAGATTTGAATCTAGTATGTGAAAGCCTCTCCTCGCCACTCGTAGCGAAAGCTATCGTTATCAATGCATAATTGCAGAATGTAATTACTTTATATTAGAATCGGAAGCAAATTGGGTCTTGGTCGTTGTCGTAAATGAGAATCGGGTCTCAATGAGCTTGCCTGGTTATATAAAGGTTACCGGCGGTAACTAACTAAATCAATTACACAGAATATACCCAGACGTCATGAGGAAATTACTAGTCGCATTAAAATAAACGGACACAGAAATACTGCCCCGCCAGAATGCCTCAACGTGCGTGGAAACAAACTCTCGAGCAATTAAACATTCTCACTTCAGTGATTTTGTGTAGTTTCAACGAGGGCTGACTTCCATGATGTGCTGTAGATCAGTCAGCCTTAAGCCTTCGCCTTCGTCTTCATCAACGCCGCATCGCAGGAGACGCAGAGGAAACCTTTTTTTTTCTCCGATGACGCATGGGATGCAGCTCGCGTACGTTGTGTACAGATGCTTCTGCATTCTCCAGAGGAGTGAAGTTAGTGGTACTTGAATCATTAAATAAGCTTTGGTATATGCTGTCCTTTGTATCCTGCAGTTTTGTCTGTGTACTAGTATACATGTATATTCTACCTGCCACATGTAAGACCTTCAAAATGTATGGACTGAGATTCATTTATGTAGAATGTTGATGCTTCTTTTTTTTTTTATTATTATTGTAAGAAATTGTACTCGCAACCACTCTGTCTCGTGTGGCTTCATTAAAGTCATCACATGAATGCATTTGTGTGAAGGAAAACGTTTCCTATTCTCCTTTTAACCCTCCCAACCCTGACCCCCCCCCCTGCATTTCATTACAAAAAGACAGAAATAAGTTCCTGAAATTGCCTCCTCTTGTACAGAATGTAATATTTGTAATTGCTTTGCTTATCTCAAATTTAAAATAAATAAAATCCTTGCAATTTCCTAAATAGGAAACGGCATGTCTCCAGTCCATGGCAGACATGGACGGGACATTTTGTGCAAAAATATTGACCTGTGTTTGAGTTGAATCCCACTGAGAGGCACCCGTTTTGTACTTTTAGCTCATTCCTATATGCCCTCCTCTCTTTGATCCTGGAGGGAATAATGGCATCCAAGGGAGAATAAAGAAAACAAGCAGTGATTCATTCCCATTTGATTATTCACAGAATCATGCAATTGACCTGATATGCTATTTATACATAAATAAATAAGATCATGTTCCAATTGCTGGCACAAGGTCACGTCATAATAAATATTATTTCAGTTCATTTAGCTTTGACTTGCATTAAACTGAACATTTGCTCGGAAAAACGAAAAGACACGCTAAGAATTGAAATTCATTTTTCCCCCAAATATGGTCCAATTGTTTAGAAACCAATCTTCCCTGTTCTTCAGCCTGCTTGTGAAGTTAAGAGAACAACAGTCTGTCTTTTTGATCAAATATTGACCTACAGCGGTGAAAATGCAGCCCTGGCCAGAAAGACGACTTACATGGACATTTTCAGTTCCTGCAGCAGACATCAAGAAGTATTGATTCTGTTTTGAAGAATAGTTATTCATGCTGCAGCTATTTCACAGAATGCTTTGAGTCTCTGTTCGAGTTTATGTTTTACCCGAGTTCAAAGGTCAACTGATGCGTAGCGGCCCGTCTGTCTGGCCCTCGGTCGCCAGGCCTTTTCCAGGAAGTCTGTGGTCTGTTTGCCTGTGGAGAAATGAAGGGCCGCCGCTGGAGAAATTTCCCCTCCATAAAACCAACATGTGGACAAACGGACGAGGGGGCCAAGCCCCATTAATGGCGCTCAGACTGCCAGGAAAACCTGGTCAAGTTAACAAGTCACCAAGTCCAACAAGTCCAGCGCTCACTGCAGTTACTTTCTCCGAGCAAGTCGATAAAAACGTACTTACCGGTAATAATACACATTATATAAAGTCTGCAGTGAAGACCAAACATCAGGCAGAGGATCAAGAAGAATGAATCCTCAGCATGTGAAGGCTTTCCGTGTAACGTCCTGTGTGGGTTTGGAGGACGGCCATGAACTGCACGTGATGTTTAGACGATACCATGAAGCCTTCATCTAAATAAAAGGATCACACGAGAGCATCTGTTTCACGACGGATTACCAGGGTGGTGCACTTACAGTAAGTTCCTGCTTCTTGATGAAATGTACTCATATCTGCAGGGGGGCATAAACGTTCTGTAGGGGACGCTAGAGAGCAATTCTGCTGCAACCAGTAAGGTTGGTGGTTTTTCAGCATTTTCAGGCTCCAGAAACTCCAGAAAGACTCAAACCTTTTAAAAATGTACATCATCTCTAAAAAAAAAAAAAAAGCAAAAATAGGAGCTTTGACATCAGAAATTGACTGCACTCACAAACCATTATAAAAAGCCGAGTGAGCAAATGGCTCTCAGAGGCCCAATCGTACATGTGGGCTATTAATATCTATAAAGACCAGTAAGGCCATCAAATGTTCACACTCAAGGAGCTGCAGCCTGGTAAGGTCGTAATTATCTACAATATTGGGTGACTAATCAATTGATTGATGAAAATAGACTTTGACGTTCATAAAAAGGAGCAATCTAATAAATCAGAAATAAGAGTTTAGAAACTCTACTAACACTAAAAAGGTGTCTTTTAGGATGTTAAACCAACCAACCAACCATATGGTACATATGGGTACATCAGTGTCTCTGACATCAACACAGTGTCCTGCCCCGCAGAGGATTCATATCCTCCTCTGCTGTGGAATTCCGTCCCGGAGCTCAGAGGCTTCGAGAAGGAGATTCATCAGGGAAGTGTTCGGGGCTTAAAAGCAATGCTTAGATTCGTCAGGCCAGCTGCCGCCGACGGATGCCAGCGACTGCAAAGAGCATTATGTAACTTCATACTGCTTTGACATCAGGCGCCCATATCAGGGCCCCGGGGGGCCCCCGAGTGAACCACAGTAAACTTCAGTGACCGGGGCAGGCCTGAACAGGCCTGTTGTATATTATCCATTGGTGATGGATCTCCACCTGCTGGAGATCCATCACCAATCACCAACTGAATGTTTCAATGAGACACAATCTATTTTTTTCTTTCTGAAAAATTGATTAAACTTGAGGTCTCAGCTCACAGCACACCTCTAATCTCCTTCAGGGAGCACCGTTCCCTCACAGCAAGCGGCTTCTGGGTTAAAACCTGAGGTCCTAAGACATGTCTGTGTGGGTTCCCCCACATGGTGAGCTAACCCCACTCCCCAGTCCAAAAATACCCAGCAGCAAATGACTCCTGCAGGTGCGAGCGTTTGCCCAGTATCAGCTGGGATAGGCTAAAGCGAGCTTAGAAGCTCACTGTGGCCAAAATCCACAACATCCCAGTTGCTCAGCACCAACCCTCCCTCCTGAGAACAACATCCTCGGTCCAGAGCTTCATCATGGACCACCGGCACATCACTCGCTGGACCTCGGGACCAGCCAAAAACGCTTTGAGACCTCAACCGGCCCACCAGTGGGTCTCTTTGTTTGCTTTAACAGCGCTGCCGACCCTCCATCCTTTCAACACCATCGCCGCATCCACAGACGGTGACTACATGCTCCACAAAAGATCACCCTCCCCCCCCTCTCTCCTCTTCCTCCATCCTTGGGAGAAGAGTTCCTTTTTTGCCTTGTATGGCGCTTCACACGCTGCTTTTGTGAGGGAATTCATAGCCGCAACATTTCCTTCTCACTTCCTAAAAAGCGCAAGACAAGCTCAAGAGTTCACAAGTTTTTATCTCTGCAATCGGAAAGAGGAACAGCCTGATTCATCGATCGTAAACCTGTCCCAATAAGAACATCACACAAATGCCCCCTGAACGGCTCCCTGGGGAGGTGGTCCGTGCATGCCCACACAGGAGGCCTCGGGGAAGACCCAGGACATGCTGGAGAGACTATATGTTTCTCAGTTTTGCCTGGGAATGCCTCGGGATCCCCCCCTGGAAGAGGTGGCTGGGGAAAGGGAAGTCTGGAAATCCCTGCTGAGACTGTTGCCTTGGCGACCCGGCCCCGGATCAGCGGTGGAAGATGGATGGATGGGCATTGAGCAGCAGCAGGGCCTCTCGGCGTGGGAGTGGAAAACTGATTGGCAGCAGCAGAGTCAGAGTGTAGAAAGTCATTAGGATCCATCCTCTGGGCACATTCAGCATAACCAATCACAGTCACGCATCCATCCAACAGCTGCTCACTGCGGACGCACGCACGGCTGACTGAACTCCAACCTTTATCACCTTTACTGTGAGGAAGGTTCTCAAAAACGCACAGAGAGACAAAGAATCAGGACGTCTACAGGACGTGTGAAAGCCGAACACGGCCGAAGTGTGAGACGTGGCTCCGTCGAGGCAGATTTTCCACAAACCGCCCGGCTTCCCAACCAAAGTCTGCAGCAGACCTCACCTCATCTTGGCTGGAAGGGGGGACATGGAAACAAGGAGAGGTGGAGCGGAGAGAGGAAGGGGAGGTCCCAGTATGACTAAACGTTCCCTCCTGTGGGGGGGGGGCGCTTGGTGTTACCGTACCTCCGGGAATGTGATTGAAGTTCATCCGTGGGCTCGGAAGCCTCTAGTCAGGATGCGTCCCATCAGACTCGGACCTGCAGGCCGAGCACCTTCACCTCGCCGGATCACACCATCCTCCATCGATGGGGTTTGGTTCTGTGGAAGATTCGCTCTCGGAGATGAGGAAAGATGCCGTCCAGTCGATCAAGTTGTTAAAACAGCCCTCCATGACAAGGTTTCTGGGAATGTTCAGGGAGGAGTTGATTAGACTGCATGTCTGGCCAAAGCGTGCATGCATACGCCGGGTTCACCGATGGAAGCAGACGAGCAACAAATCATCTCCGATGACAGCTTGCTTCACCCCAAAGACATTTTTTCCACCAGTGTTACACATTAAGAATCAAATAAGCCGCATTCCAACACATTCTGAGCAGAGAAACTATCCGTCTCATCATTTCCTGAACCCTTTTCCACATTAAGCTTTGTTTAGTCCGGCTGGTCATTCACACGTCAGATGGGGAAACTCAAAAGACCGTAAAGTTGATCTTAGTTTGAACACCAAAAACCACAAGGGGGGGGGGGGGGGGGGGGGTCACGTACTGGTAAAACTGATTTATCACTTGTACTTCAGAATCACAGGATCAAACAAGAGTGAAATAATGAGAGGGAAAAGTGGAAAATAATATTTTCTGATGATTCCATCTGGAGAAGCCAGATTGATGAAGACATCAGCATCATTACCGGCAATCAGTCACCGTTCAGTTTGATGAGGGATTCAAGATCGGAGCTGAAATTAGTTTGCTGAAATCAGTCTGACATTTAGAGGCATAAGATAAGTTTGGTGAGATTTCTGGAACTGCTCCCACTCGGGAAGTAATTTTCCTAAAACGGACGCTCCGTCCCATCTGGGTTGTTTGACATGGATACAGTCGACTCATCCCAATGTAGAGACAACGTATGTAAACCAGTCTGAAGGAATAGGACTAGGGAAGTTCTCCCAGTGCAGTCCTGGTAAAATACCCATTCAAATAAAAACACACTCCAGTTTTCAATACACTTAAATTTTATTGAACAGACAGGAAAATTATTCAGTTTGAGAATGTGAAAAAATCCCCCGCTGGCCAACGAGCAGCCAGAACGGGAAAGAAAAGTAAAAGAGGAAGTGAAGCGAGGAGCTGGTGGACCGGCGCACAGAAGCGGGGAACGCCGGAGCATGCTGGGAAACCATTTCTTCTGCTGCCTGAAGAGACACAGAAAGAAAAAATATAGATATCAAGCAAAACCGGGTCAGGAAGGACGGAAAAGCTTCCCACGTTGAAGTTTAGGGAACGTTTACGGAATTCTAATAATCAGATGTCAACACAGGCTTCCTTCCGTTCCCTTTTACAGAAGAAAACGTCTCAAACTTAAGCCTTTTTAAAAATATATTCAAGGTACCATCTGTAGATTAGACCCAGTAATTTAACACCTCAAAAAACCAGTGTCTTAGGAGGGACACACATTTTTTACAGCCCTTCTGTGCCAGAAAATGTGGAAACAAGACGAGTGTCGTGACGATCGGCAGACACTTCAGGCCTGCTTCGGTTATGAATGAATAACAAGCCCCGAGGAAAGATTTCTGTCAACATACCTTTCCTGTGAGGGGATCTCTACTCGTCCACGTACTCGAAGGGCTCGGGGGGCTCCGGTTCCTGCTCTTCCTCCTCGATTTTGGGGCCGTGAGCCGAGACGGGTTCCACCAGCTCCTCCTCCTCTTCGCTGGTGTCCCTCATGATGATGATCCCGCCGGTGTGGAGCTGGCGGAGGGCGAGACAAGTTTAAAAGGATCCTGGCAGACGCGCGAAGCTAAAGAAAGCCCCAGAGAGAGCTGCGACTGTTTACGTCTCTCTCTCTCTGATGTCAACGGGGGGGGGGGACGACGACAAGAGAGGAATTTGTCACAACCACAGGAATTTCCCTTTGAAGTATAATAATAAAAATGGCTGGGCCCGACAGTGATGGAAGTCAGTGGAACCGTTTCTCCCACTTTCTGTGCGTTCGCTACATTTTATTTCAACTCCAATAAAATAAAAAAAAGAAGACAGTCAGGTTCATATTAATGTCGGCTGAAACTAATTACGGGCTTTCAATAAGCCTGACACCGGCCAGCTTTCAGGCCTCGTCTGAAAGAAATCCTCTCCACTTCCTAAACTCGTCTTAAATATACAAGCAAATCCTTAAAAGGAAAGCGGCGGTACAAAATTTGAGACGAGCAAAGACACCATTTTGGCACGAGAATCGTGGCGTCTAATGCTAACAGACACAAAGTAAAGCAGGACTCCCTCTCCACAGAGCCGAGGCCTCATGTCATTTACAGCAGGGCTGCAGTCGGCAGGTTTACAGCCTGAAGGTGGGGGGTGAGGGGGGGGGGGGCGTTTCTGGGTCTGGAGATGTTCGGCAGAAGCCAAAGCCAAACCAGCACGCCCGATTCTGACCCGAACGGACGCCTGACTGAGATACTCTCACGTGATTGAATGCCCTTCTGTTATGTGTGAAGTATCCCAGCAGACCTGTTTGAAGGGCTGGTAGCGGCACGTCTCGGGCATGGTCAGCACTTTGAGCTGGGCCGGCATCACTCTGGCCGGGTTCTCCAGCAGCTGGAAGTTTGGCTCCGCCTCCTTCTTCTTCTCCTTTTCTTTATCTTCTTCTTTCTTGTCCTTTTCACCCTCCTGGACCTCCTGTCCAAAGACAGGCAGCATTTTCCACATTAGGAGTAGTGCGGTTACTTGTTATATTTTATATATATACATTTTTACTTGCTTGTCTTCACCGACTTTACTTCTGATTACCAAGTTGTAGAAGTTTGGGATATTGATTTGACATTGTCCAGTCAGCAAATGTCTTGCGACTGGACACGTCTCCTTTAGACAAAGTCTCTAAATGGAGCCAAATCAAACCCAAAGACTGAGACTAGAGCCGGTCCAACGTTTTCCAGGCTCCTCTCTCAGCACCAGAGCGGAGCTGGAGCGTGGCAGAGGGGATCAAACACGCTGCGGATGCCCCAAAGAAAATCTAATGGAACGTTACACTCGCTCCGCTTTGTGTGGAGCCTGGGGGGGGGTTGTCCGAACAGACCGCGCGGTTTCACGGGGCAGTTTTAAAAACCCCACGAACACAGACAGAACCTCAGAACCTCCAGATGTTCGGGTTCATTCAGAATCCGCCTGAAACTATAACGAAGTATTTTGTATGTTTTTTGAGTCTAGAATAGTTTCGACATGGAAGGATTTCAAAACAAAAAAAGACAAACTATGATCTGGTTGCTGAAAGTTTGAGGGCTGATCATTTTTACTCACCACTTCCATCTTCTCCTCCTCCTTTTCTTTCTTTTCCTTCTCCTTTTTCTTGGCCTTGGCTGTGATGGACAGAATGGCGGTGGATACCTGTCATGCAGAGAGAGAGAGAGAGAATGGCTGTAACTCTAAGACAAGTGCCATAGACAGGCTAGTCACCCACAAAGCAAACCATGCTTGGTCCTTTCATTCCGAACTGAGAACAATCAGCCAGAAATAAATGATAAAACAAGTGATGGGTCCGACGGGGCCTCACCTTCTCCTTCTCCTTCTCCTTGGGAACCTCCAGAGCTGGAGGGTAGGCGAAGGTGGAGGGCTTGCAGTTGGAGCGGTACTGCACCTTCGGCATCTGAAGAGGACAGAGGAAGAGGAGATGCTCATGCCGAATCACGGGTCGGGTCTGAACCGACTCGGGTCAAAGAGGAATGAGCTGGTGAGATCATAGGTTCTTCAGTCCAGCGCTTTTCCCCAGACGTCGTGTCGATGCGTCCACTGGATGATGAGTAATACCGACTTTCCTCCAGCATCGACGAGTGCGGCGAGATTTATGAGTGTTCTTAAACTCAGACGTGACCATTACACCCGTTAAGATTCAGTCAACGACGGACAAAACTGTTCCCTCATTTTCTTTGTTTCTTTGGTAAATAAAAGTGAGGAGGAATAATTTACAGATGGATGTTTAAATAGTATGAAAACCATGAAATCAATTATTCAAGGGTGGTTCTAATGTTAATGACAGGAATGACTTGTTAATCCTTTACTTCATTTGGGAACGTATACCGGATAACTAAACCTGGAAGGAATGAAAACAAGGATTTTTCTGAAACAGCTAAATGTTTTTAAAGAAACATGTTAAATTAAATTCTTTCATTAAAGAATTTCAAATCTGCAGAAACAGCTATTACAACACGCCCCTTCACTTATTAGCTCGTCAGCTTAACTGTATGTAAAAAATGAAGAAGTGCTCGGCCTATTTGAGCGAGACAAACACGGAAGAAGAGCAGCAGCTCTGACTTCTGTTTAAAGTGAGCCATTAAATTATAACAGGGGTCTGAACTTAAACTGCAACAGAGCAGAAGACTCTCAGCCGATTGTCTGTAGTACAAGTTCACTGCTAAATGACGAGGACCTTCTTTTCCCAATAAAAAAATGCTTCCTCCTGCACCATCTCTTGTGTATTTTCTTTGGGGGGGGGCTTCCACCGAGCATATACCGGTACTTTCAAGTGTCTCGTACAGCTGTGGGTGTCCCTGGAGTCGTATGAAGAGCTAATGCCAGTGTAACGTCTGCTAAAACAAAACAAAACAATGTGTCGCAGCGATCCCTTGGCTTTAGTGTGCGAGTGGCAGTGGGCCAGAACGGGCCCGTCGGGAGTGTCTCCTCATGGATAGGCTGCTTGGTGACAGATGTTGGCAAGCCGAGGGAGCTTAATAGCTTCTGCACCAGACGGAGCGCCGGAGACAAACGGAGCAGCCACACGTTGCGGTCAGGCCAGTTCATTTTAGTCTTAGTAGCGTCATTACCTTCAGGTCCTTGTTGAGGCCAATCACAGCAGTTGGTGTGAAGGCCAGAGACAGGAAGTGAGAGAGGGGGAACCAGAACCAGAACTGGGTGAAGACGAGCAGCCCGACCATGGATGGCATGTGAGTGTGACCCGTCCTGGACTGCAAAGAGATGGTGACGTTACGTCCACCTGGATGTCAGAGGAGGACGTTTCAGTTTAGAGGGACAGACTTAGAGTCACAATAATGGAGACAAGCTCTTCAGAGGACAGAAAGAAAGACTCGGATTTAAGTTCGTCGCATCATCTGGACACATTTCCTCTTGAAATGCTGTGAAACACAAGATATTGTGAATTATCTTCATCAGAAGAGTCCAGCTGTCACCGGCTGATTTTCATCTTAGATGATTTCATTAGCATAATTCTTATCATGGCATCTGAAGGTGGGTTCAATCTAAACCAGAATAATAAAGCCTGGGTTCTGAACATCAGAGATCATGAAACAGAGCTCTCACTGCTCACCAAACGGGTTTAGCTATGAAGCAGCACGCTGAACCGCACCGACAGTTAAAGACTAGACCAGCGGTCAGGGCTTGTCTGGATGGTCTCACGCAGGAGCGTCTTGACATCTCTGCCGAGTTCATTACCGCTAATGTGCCTGATTTGATACGCGATTGAGGTCCTGCCTGCCTTCAAGACGGCTAATCTGCTTAGAGCACAATAACCATCGTGCACTGTGGCTGGAGGAGTTAATCAAGTTTATGAACTGCGAAAAACGCACGAGTCACAATGTCTCAAAAACACATAAAGCTCACATCCTTTGAGGCGAACGGTGCAAAATACTAGAACCACTTCATTTTGTGTAGCTTGAAACACCCGATTCAGACGGGGGGGGGGCATAAATAGAGTTTAAAAACCCGCTTTACGGACCCCACACACACACACACACACAAACACTACGGACAGACACACAAACAGTGATGGGCAAGGGGGGGGGACTGAAAGACCACATGGCTGAGAGCAGCGCTGAGGTAGCAACGCCAGGCGCTAATGCACCTTGGCGTGATCTGTTCCAGAGACGCGGTGTGCGGGCGGTAAACCAGAGAGGGCTACTTAGTCTCTGCCTGACTGCAAAGAACTCCAATTAAGGCGCACGTGCAGAGAATCACACTTTGCTTGTTTTACAGTGAACCTTTAAGAATTGCGCTGAACAGAGTTTGATCTCTCTCGCCGATTAAAGCTCGTCCTCTGCACACCAACCTGCATCGAGGATTCCCTGGGCCAGGATGGCACCGAACTTGGCCATCACATCATCGTGCTTATCGTTGATCACCTTTGCGTAAAGTTGCCTGAACTGGTTCACCTTACACAGAGAGGGGAAGGAAATATGTTTGAGTACAACACATACGTATTCTTCTCTCACACGTGTTCCACTGTGATACTTTGAAGAATGAAGGAGGGATAGCATTTGGCGTAACAATATTGCGTTTAATAGTCACTAAGGAATAATGATATTTCACAAAACACCAAAACGACCCAAAGGAATAGAAGTTATTTCAACATTATTTATTTCCATTTATTTATTAAGAGGAATAACCCTCCTCATTTTAAGAGCAACAAATTAAATGACCTTAAGCAGCAATTAAATACATAATAACATTTATCTGCTGCTTAATATTGGTAATAGATATTTAACAAATCTAGAAATCATTCATTATATAAATTGACAGCTTCATTGATAACCGAGAAGCAATCCCACAGATCTGACAAGGTGACCCAAAACATTCGACACGTACTTTGGGACAGGTGACTTCAGTCTGTTGGATCATGATGAGGGCCGAGGCAATGAGGGCACCTTGTCTCACATAATTTACTGGGTCATTGGTCATGGGCTCCAGGAGATTAATGGCTTCCTGTGAAGAGAGAGGCGTAAAAGAAAAGTGGTCAATGTGGCCCTAAAGTACATTTTACTTCCAGTGAACCGTTACCCAGCCACTACACAACTATCAGATATTTAAAAAGGATTATTGCAGGTTATCCCACATTAGGAAACTAGGAAGGGATGAAATTCAAATGGAGTGAAAAGTCAGAAGACTTTCCTGTGCAATTCAACAGGGATTATCAGCAGAAGCAGCCAGACCGCAAAAAGTAATGGCATTAATGCCATCCATATCTAGTTGCCTGGGACAACAGCTGCAACAAGCCCCGCCCCTCTCATTTTCCTCCCATGAATCACTGCGAATGAAAAGCTGAGGCAGGACCAGCTCCTTCCCATTATTATTTGGCACTCTTCTGCTTTCAGCCGAGCTGAGGCATCAGACACAAACTAGGATGGTGACAGTGGAGCTAAAGCAAACCGTGTTCAGCCATGCAATGGGATGGAAGGTCAAGA
The DNA here is from genome assembly GCF_040956055.1 of Brachionichthys hirsutus. Classification (NCBI taxonomy): domain Eukaryota; kingdom Metazoa; phylum Chordata; class Actinopteri; order Lophiiformes; family Brachionichthyidae; genus Brachionichthys; species Brachionichthys hirsutus. The sequence continues at coordinate 5,064,306 of NC_090905.1, forward strand.
GTGTAGAGCCAACACCAGTCAACCATGTCTTGCTCCTCTTTTAAATGCCCCATTGGGAGGGGGTAATTGTGGGTTTGTATTGTCAAGCCCAATCAGGCGAGCAGGTTGACGCGTATCGCCGCTGCTTGATCCTCTTAATCCGCGTACATCGGTAGAATCACGTCTTCAGGCATGCGCCTCAGCATGAATAGACTTTAAATCCTATTCAATTCATCACAGCTAAAAGCTACCAGAAGGCTTGTGCCAATAAACCCAAGAGTTCCAGTTTAAAACATTTATGTAACTATGTCACATAACAGTATTCTGAAATGTTGAAACTATTCTCTTTTGAGTCCGTTTGTGGGCAGTAATAATACCCCCCCCCCCCCCCCCAGAGGTGTGCAAATAATAACAGAATGCGCTCCCTCGAAATAGGTGACCCACTTCTCTGGCCACAACATTGTTATTCTCACTGAGGACTTTCTGTGCTCAAAGTAATACAGCAGGGTTTTGGAGCAGATCGACCCTATTTGTTCAAAAAAGATTCAATTGGATGCCTCCAGCCTACGGATGAAAGAAGCCACAGCTGGCTGGGCCTTCTGAGATTTATCAGCCAACACCACTGGGACACTTAGGGTCCTGCAGCACCTCTCATTTATGAACACTTCAAAATATAACAATAAACCCAAGGACGATAACAGGGTCCAATAATAAAAGAGACAGTGGCTGGAGCGAGCCAAGCCACAGAATTACCTTGGAATAGTAATCCATTTGATTAGATTCTAGCACAACTCTAGAACATTCGTTCTGTTGACATTGTCTTATTCAAATGTGTTAGACACAAAATGTCATCTAGGCTTTTATCGTGAAGCCTCAAAAGGCATATCCCAACAGGAATGTGCGCTAGTGCCGACATCCTGTTAGATAGGACCATGAAACGGCTGAACCCACGTGTCACTGTGTGATGCACGGCCTTGTCTTTCCAGTTCATCAATGCGTACGTCAGTGGAAGCAGGAAGATGACAAATACAAATTCTAAAACCATGTCTGGATTGTTTTTACTAAGATCAATTACTACTCCTTTATTATGAAACAGGATATTATAGCACAGCCGTCTCACCCTTTCACATACGAGTGCTCAGCTGCTGTTACTATTGTCATAGGTTAATTAAAACAGCTGGCAAACAAAATACAAAAAAGTTAACAATGAAGGGGGGGTTGAGGGAGAGGCACCCACCTTGTTGCCTGTTCCAGCACAGCAGATGCCCAGAGCCATGGCCGCCCCACAACGCACATGAGGGTTGTAGCTCTCTGACAGAAGGGACACCACGCTGGGACACTGCTCCGGAGTCCTAGAGAGACGGACAAAGACACCTTATAATCCAGAGGTTTGTCTAAATGTAGATGTTTCTTTAGCAAATTAAATAAAGACACAAAGAGATCTTTTTTTATTATCCATTAACCAAAAAAAGAAATCCAAAAAACTTGTCATTCAGTTTAAATAGCTAAAATAATGGGATTGAAGTAGTGGCACCAAGCTCTTAAATAAGGCTTACAGATGGGGAAAGCAGAGCACTCCACTTAATGTACTCTTGATTATAAGACAAAAGTGTTACGAGTCAAATGGTCGCTCAGATAAGGACCACACACAATTATTAAGATTCTCAAGTGGGTCAAAACGGCTTCAAGCAGATGACAGGGCCATTTTTAGCCCTTCAAATGGACACGATTTAAGATTGAACACTTATAACTCGACTGCTCCGACTTACTTTACCAGGCAAGAACAAATGTTTGTGTTCTGATTTCAACAAGAAATGATAAATTCTATTGTCAGTCGTCTTCAATTGTTCCAACCGTGATATCAAACTCGTGGTTGAATTATTTTTTTCGCAACTGTCCTTTTTTCCTATCTTCTTTTGTTTGATCTTTTAAATAGTTTAACCTAAAACCCTTTCAAACTCTTAAGATAGGCTAATTAGCTTCAACAATTGGCAAAGAAGAGAAGAACTTGGATGGAAAGGAGAAACAGGAACATGTTATCCCGTCTGTTAAGTCTAAAACCCAGTGAGTGATGTCTTTAGAGTCAAAATCAATCCTCCTATTACTGAACAATATATTTTTTTTTAATCACCAAATTATCTGAAATACTATTATAATCCAACAAAATCCATCATTAAAAGAATAACCATCTAATCCAGCATGATCTGGAAACAGCAAACCTTTACAGGCATACCCCCCCCCCCCCCCCCCCCATATTCTGACCCACGTAATGGCCCCCCTTTGCAAATTATGCAAAATGTTACACACATTCAAACGGGGGCTACTGGCCAAGAATCTCACATTTTTAAGATCAGAATTGTCACCGAGTTCGACTGAAATGGAGGACAGAAGAACAACAATGAGCGGACACTTGGAGAAACCGCATTCTGACAGACACCTGGAAAAATGAACTCAAATATAGTGCAGGAGAAACATAAAAAAAAGAAAGAAATGATGTTGGAGCACCCAACCAGCAAAAGGCTTCACCCCATACACGGATACTACATCGCTCACCTCTGCTTGCTTGAAATCAAGGAGAGCAGAAAGTGACAAATATAAACAGTAGGACGGCTGTGTTGAGGGGAAATTGCCTCCCAGAACCCGTGGCGTGTCGCCAGCACAAAGACATTCATCTGTTTAGTACAGGGTCTGACTCACGGGCAAGAAGAGGGGAGGGAGGGGGGGGGGCTGGAGCGAGGCTAGAGAGAGAGACGATCACAGGCTGTGAGGCAACGAGTCGGAATGGAGAAGCAGAGGAGCCGCAACATCTGAAACTTTTAAATCTGTGATCGCAGTTGGTGCGGAGGAAGACTGGGGGTTCCTCCAACATGTGGACGCGGTGCAAATTCCACTTCACGGGCTGCTTCAGTCAGAGACAGATTTAGGTTTCGCTGCAAAGGGAGGGCGTTTGTTTTTGGCGTTCTAATTTGAAGCAGGTGGGAATATAAAGGTGAGAAAAAGGAGCTTTAAAAAAAAAAAAAAAATGGCTATTTGACTAAGAAGTGTGCAAAAACTGAAATGTGAATTTGCACAGTCCAGCAGCACTAAATACCGCTTTAGGTTTTTGAACTTTAAGACGCGACAGCTTGGAAAAGTCACCCCGACAAATGAAATGGCAAAACGGAACATAAATTGCTTCATCTTCAGGAGGAGGTAAGAAACTACAGTTCTACTTACTGACACTGTTTTTGTTTTTCTATTCAGCGGGTCTGAACACTTTTTTTTTTTTACACCTGATAGAAAAAGCCGTCACATTTAAATTCTTTCGACTGAAACACAACGATTGGTGCCGACAGTTACTATTGTCCATTGTGATGCATGTATCCATCACGCTGTTTGTTAAATAAACCTCTCTCGTCTTTATGTCATCATCCAGACAAGTTAAAACAATCACTGAAAAAAGCCACTGCTCTCCTCTACAGACTTGTTCTTTAAAGTGGACCCAACAGATGAGAAGCGCGTTCCCTGCTAACGTCTCCCCGTTGGAAGTACTGGGCTGCGGTGGGATTTGCTGGAAGTATTTGGAGTTTGCAGTGTTTTTTCTTATCCTCCAGCCAGTGGATCTAGTAAATATTCCCTTTGAATCACACGCTGCATAAGGGATGAAGCATCCCGTGCACTGACCCACCCTAATCTGTGCCCTTTCCTGTGGGACCTCAGTGACCATGCTGACCGACTCCTCATCTCCAGAAAGATCCGAGCTCCGACCCACAATCAGGCCTGCTGTAACCTCGCCGGTACCATGTCTCAGGCAGTCACGGCTCCCCTTGAGGCTAACGGCTCACAGGCAGGAGAAGTGCCCGGGCTTCAGCTGAAATGGGCCGCGCTGCTTATTATCATGGTGATCGTTCCAACTATCGGAGGAAACATCCTGGTCATTCTTGCTGTGGGGCTGGAAAGAAAGCTGCAAAACGCCACAAACTACTTTCTGATGTCACTCGCCGTGGCTGATCTGTTGGTGGGAATCCTGGTGATGCCTATTGCCCTCGTCACCATTCTGTACAGTAAGTTCAGCATCGGGCATTTGTGTCAGTGAAATTCCGTGAAATTCGGTGAAATCATTCTGATGAAATCGTGAGCCACATGTTGAATGATATGGTGCAGGCACGATACTGCGTCTGAATTGGTTCACCTCATAAGGGCTAAAGGTAAGGTAAAAAAACAACAACCAGATCTATTACTAACAAACACACAACATCCCAAAGTGAATAAAGGTCTAGTGGGTTGGTGCATAATCAGCTACAGGTGCTTCAGATACTATGTAAACTTTATTAACATAACCGATCTATAAAAAAAAAAAAAAAAAAAAATTCTGAGCAGCACTAAAAGCTGAGTTAATCTCAAAACAAATCCTAGACGACACAAAACAAGAGATTCTGGGGAACACATATTATTTAAGTCAGCCAAACACTGGGCAGATATAACCAGCAAGGGAAATAATTTACGTAAATAACTTGTTTTTTAATTGTTTTAATAAAAGTTGCAGCCAAAAGATTAAAGTCTAGTTTCCTTTTTTCATGCTGCTGTTAAACAGCCCAATGCAGGATAAGGAGCTCCACAGGTTGAAAAGAATACGATTCTCGCCTCACACTGAACTCGTCATAAAACTAACTAACCAGTAATGCAAGTAGATATTCAGGGTAAAAGAACTAGTGAACCGTGTAATGCTATTTATGTGTTGAAAATCAGTTCTGCTTCCGTACAGTGTGACTGACTGTTCCAGCGGCTGGCTGGTGCGCTAAGCAGCCTGACAGGCCAGGGGCCCCCACTGCACTAAGATTCCATGTCTAAACAATGACCTTCTTCTTACAGTGCGAGTGGCGAACGGAAACATGAAACGAATGCACGACTGGACAAAAATGACTATTAATATTTACCTATTTGTTTCCTATCAAAGGAAACATTTAATTTGCAAGTTTGTATACAAACCAAAAAATATAAACAAGGAATAGAAGAAAAATGATGAAATTAATGCAGCAATTTAAGACGGGCGATAAGCTACAATACTTCCAAATACCAGATGAATAAAATACAATCATGCTACAGGTGGCATGCAGGGATATGGGATTTCAACTAATTTTGAGGGCACAGAACATTCAAGATTAATGAAAGAATAAGCACCGGTACGCGATGCTTCAATTTAAAACCTTAAACTGCCTCCAAAGAATGCGACTAGTTTACAGATCAACTTGTTAGGACATCTAGTCATGTTCCTGCTTGGCAGATTAATTCAAAGCAAACACGTCTGTTTGTTTGAAGTGCGTGATATGTGAAGGGCTGTAAACATAAAACATAGCAAAACATTCTGAGAGGAATCCTGATTTGGTGTTGCTGCCTAAAAACAAAAAAAAAGGTATTCTCTCAAACATTGCGCTGGGCTCATCGACTAATCCTTCTGTTAACCATCAGACATTCTTACTACCTCTGTTATATACCGGTAATGTCTTTTCTTTAAATAGCTGTCGGGACAGTATATTTTGTAGAGTTATATGCTTGTATGGCAATGGGTTTTGGTTGATTTAACACAAAACCACAAAAAGAAAGTACAGTAATCAAAACAGTTTAAATTTGTAGGTAAAAAAAATATTGCAATATGTCTAATTCCTATGAAGGCACTGACCACAGCCTTCTGTAACAGGAAGCTATTCTTCAGAAGCTTTGTTTATTTTTTGCTGGCATTTGTGGAAGACATTTTCAAACGCAAACCATTGAAGAATAAGAAAAAAAAAGCAACCCTTAAAGTATTTTCTCAAATACAGGAAAAAAAAGTGTCTTTTCTGCCAAAAAAAATGGGTTCTGATAATTGATCAGAGATTTGTAAACACTGGTTCTTTAAAGGCAATAATATGAAACTAACAAAAATACCAGCATTTGAATGCAGAAGAGGCGGAATAGGACCAAACTATACTTTGATGTTAAACACACTCAAAGTCTCTTAACTCAGGTCAAATAAAATAATCCATTCTATGGCCTTGCAAGCTACCCACTGATTTAGCTTAGCTTAGCTTGGGACCAAACACTGCAAAACATTTGTATTTATCAATTAATAAAACTCAAGACAAACTCAAAAACTTTGACCCAAACAGTCGTGACAAGAAAGAGGTGAGAGGAAAATGAAAGCCGTCTAAAAAATAAAAATAAAATAAATAATGCAAAGAAGAATTTCCAACAACAGTCTTTTATATTGTTAATGGGGGACGGGCCAAAAGCCAGAACAATTACTTGCCAATTTTATGCCTGGAACTCAAAATAAACACTTCTGTTGCGCATAGTCTCCAGCACATCTACATAAAGAGCTTTTAGCTCCATAAACAGTCAATGAACCCACCCTTTTCCAGTAAGGTCATTCCTCACTCAGATAAACAAACATCAATAGCTTGCATGAGAGCCACTTCTAACCCCTTGCCATGTGGTACGTCTCCCATAACTGGATGTGTATGAGATCAAATTCTTCTTGGAATTACAAAGGGATTTACATAGAAGTAAATGCACAACAACTTACCGTTTCACTGGACTAATTTCCTTCTCGTCTCCTCTTTAGATTCCGACTGGCCTCTTCCTGAACCCCTTTGCCCCATTTGGCTGTTTCTCGACGTGCTGTTTTCTACCGCATCCATCATGCATCTATGTGCCATTTCACTGGATCGCTACATCGCAATAAAGAAGCCAATCCAACACAGCCAGAACAAATCCAGAGCCAAAGCGATGGTGAAGATTGCTCTGGTGTGGCTCATATCCATTGGTAAGCATATCCAATCCACAATTCCTTCATTAAGTCTTTACTAAAAGATTATATTTTTTGCCTATATTTTACCAGTAACAATTCTTCTTCTGATTTTTCAGGTATTGCAATCCCGATCCCAATCAAGGGGCTCATGAACAACCATTTTCCAAACAACATCACATTTAACAGTAACCACACATGCCTGCTGAAAACAGACACTTTCAGGGAGTTTATCACGTTTGGCTCCTTGTTGGCGTTCTTCATCCCTCTGACCATCATGATGGTCATTTATCTACTTACTGTCCAGGCATTGCGCAAAAAAGTTTACCTGCTCAAGTCAAAGGTAACGCAGCGATTAAGCTACCCGACTGTCTCGGCGTTATTTCAAAGAGACCAGGCTGCGACCTCGCCACAAGTTGAGCAACCGAACATGCTGGACGGCGGACTTCCCGGGATCCACGAAAACCCAAAGACAGGCACAACAAACTTTCTGACAGAGGATGAAGTATGCTTTCGAAGAATGTCAACAATGGGAAAAAAGTCAATGCAGACTCTGAGCAATGAGCAGCGTGCTTCAAAAGTGCTGGGCATAGTCTTCCTCCTGTTCGTAGTCATGTGGTGCCCTTTCTTTATTACTAATATTACATCCGTGCTGTGCAGCAGCTGCGACGGCCGAGTTATTTCCCGGCTCATGGAGATCTTTGTCTGGGTGGGCTATGTGTCGTCGGGTATTAACCCGCTTGTCTACACCTTATTCAACAAAACTTTCAGGCAAGCATTCACGCGTTACATCACCTGTAATTTCACAAGCTGTGCCAGCCTTGAACCACGAAGGCCCTCCAGAGCATCAGTTGCAGATCGGACCCTCACAAGGATTTCATTCCGATCTTCCATGGCAGAAAACTCTAAACTGTTCATGAAGCGAGGAATGAGGAACGGCATTGGAGGAGTTAATTACCAAAGCCGGCTAAGATGCCGGCAAACACGCGCACAGTTATCAGCCGGCGTTGTGCTAGACACGATGCTTCTGACTGAAAACGAAGGTACGAAGCACAAGGAACGTGTCAGCTGTGTATAGCAATACCAATGGAAAGGGGGCATTTGAAGTTAATTGACGGTGCAGCAAATATTCAAAATGTATGATGACTGATCGAAATCTGATTCAAAGTTAATTCGTTTAATGTCAGTCCGTTCTGTCCTCTATACAAGAACGAGTTCTGAACATTCTGGCGTTCTGCTGTTTGTTTTCAGGCGCCCGTGGTGCTGTCAAAAATACTTATGACACATTTGGAAAAGCTTTCATCCACAAGTCACACTACTGTCATGCATATCAATTAATATGGCCAAAATAATATTGTTTGTTTTTACTTGGGCTTCCAAGACAGACCCAACATTGTGAACGATGGGAAGACAATTCATGGAGTACCAAAGGAGATTTTACATTTTCAAACATTATAAAATTAAATTTTAATAGACCTGTAACAGTTTAAAAAGAAGAAGGGGAATATATCCTCTATCAAACAAGTTCCAAAGACGAAGTTCACGGCACTCGAAAGAAACAACCTGGAAGCTCTCATGATGCTGAGCATTTCAACTGGGCAACCTAAATATACTGTAAACCATCACAGACAATGTGTTCATGTTCTATTAGGACGCCTACAGCGCTACCTTTCACACACACAATTGCATTGAACTCTTGAAATGACACTCTGTATATATGCTGGAAAGCATTCTTGTATGTGTATTACAGCCTGGTGTTTTTAAATGTTAACATATTTCAAAAAAAAGTGCATACCGGTACTAGGAAAGTGAATTTAAATGGAAATCTAAATGTGTTCAATAAACAATTTTCTGTGTTTCTGAAATCAAAAACAACTTTAATAATCAATCACATAGCTGTCCGTATTTAACTAAAGCTGAACTAAATTCAACAGTAAAACCAAATAAATGTTGTAAATCACAGAGCCTCGAATGATTAGTTAAAATGGAAACAAGCCTACTTTTAAAGCCTTCTACGCTCAAGAATTGCAGCTTGTAGTTTAATGTAAGCGAAACTACGGCAAACATTTTACCGGTAATTCAAAACAAACACCCAAAGTGAAATCCAGATAACACAACGGTGTTTGACCAATAGGGCAGATATTTGAGTTTGAATAAGGGTCTTTGACATTCTATAGCAATCTCTTATGATCGCCTAAACTGAATCTGCGTTAAAATAACCTATCATAGTCCTGATTTTATGAGAACAGCAAAGACTCGAGACATTTGACAAGCCGTCTTTCCTTGTGTACAAGTGTGGATGTCTGTGGAGTGAAAGGGATTGTCCTCGAGCTATTTGGGTGGGAAGTCGGAGGCCATCTGAATTATTTCGGTTCAGAAGTCTTTCTAAACACAGTGAAGATTTACTCTAAGTTTATCTAGCGGCCAACTGATCACAAAGAGGATCACAGAGCCTTCTTTGGACTTAAATATTTGACACCGTGATATTTGTACACAGTATAGGCATGCTATTTTGATATCCAATTGCTACTTTTTTTTTTAAGTTTAAAGTTGAGTGAATCCTAATAAAAAGACAGTAAAAAAAAGCGGAGGAATAACATTAATGAAGACCTAGATAAATTCGAGACAACAGTGCATCTAATACTCCTTTCATTCCACGGAGAAGGTGTGTCTTTGTAGCAAAGATACATAGATATTATTTAAAACTTATTTTTATCAAAAAGAAGAATGTGTTGGAATCTGAATAGAAAGGCCTCTGGTGCATAGAAAGAATAAGAATTCAGTGCTCCAGTGATTTAGGCTGGTCCTTACCTGAACAAAATGAAGCCAATGGATTCAACAGCAGCCCTCCTGACATCATCATTCACATCGCTCACCTTAAAGAGGACAAACAAAGCAGCCAAATAAACAAAGTTGATACCGAGAACTAAGATGACTCGTTATGCAGCTCCTGCCTGACTCCACTGACGCACCGTCTACTAACTTAAGCTTGTATCAAGACGCCACCTACAGGATAATACTTTATTACAGTACTCACTCTAAAGCCTGTAGCACTCTCAGAAAATTTAATGTTGCCATGTTAGCAACATTTGAATTCCGGTGCTTCAGAAAATTGGCATCTTAAATTGGAATACGGAGCAGACTGGATTCAGAGCCTTTAGTTTAGTTTCACAGAACGAAGAAAACAATGTAATATACCGACTCTAAATGTCTCATGAGTCTGATTTAAACAGGAGATTAATCTCTCGATTAACGTTAGCCTAGACTAAAACAATCAATATCACATCATTTAATCACTTTGAATTATGATGTCATTCACAGTTGTGTAGCAATGTAGGCTGGCCTCTGCTTCCCCTCCAGCAGTATGATGGGCCCGTCTTTCCCTCGGTGAAGTAAAGTGTTGTTAAGGACACCAAACAGGAAACACTTACAGCGACATGAAGCAGGCGTCGGATGGCCTTGTTGTTCCCGGAGCCGCAGAACGCCATGCCCACTGTGTACATACCAGAGCGTCTCAGGATGGGGTCCTATCATCGGAAAGTGAAGGAAAGCAGTGCTTTGAGAGTGTGTCTCCGGAACTACAACTACAGCTGACATAGTTAAGTCCTTCCTTGTTGGTTGTCCAGGGATAACTAAGCATAAGTCACTCCATTTGAGTTTTTCCTACATGCAAAAGAAGCAATTATAGCACAAAAGCAAAGTGCTGCACCATCACTCTCTCCAGAAAGTAGATCATATTGAAACTTGGTGTTCATAAAGCACTTTTTGAAGACTTTTCAGCCTTACCTTGTCTCTGCAGAGGCTTTCAATAAGGGCATCAGCCTCCTCCATGCGTCCATACATGACCAGGGCAATTCCTACCGCCAAACCACGCAAGATCTTCTCGTGCTGCGTCTCCTGGGCATAGCCTACCATGTCCTCAATGGCCTGGGCTGACTTGGAGCCCAGCATGACCAGACCCAGAGCAAGGCCTACAGCTTCACCTGAATAATAATAATAATAATAATAATAAAAAAAGATCTTAATGAACAGCCTTCCAAGGAAATACTAGTTATGCACTACATAATCAGTAAACCGATATTCAGATACATACCAGTAACAGCATCGTCTTGGTAAAGATTGGACTTGAGGAGGTCGTAAACATCCTGCCTGGCTGTGCCCAACGCAGCCAAACCAAGGCCAAGGGCCCCACCGTGACGGACAATCTGCGAAACAGAAGAAATCTCATCACATTAAGCAACTTTGGTGACTTAAAGTGATCACACCAAGGCAGGCCAATCATCAGCGCTGATTTTCGGCATGTGACACATGACGTCTGACGGCTACCAAGAGACCAATTTAAAACTGGGTTGGCAGCTGTTAAGTTAAGGCAGCAGACTGAACCAGCTTGGTGGAAAAGCCCCATGTGACCCCAATAACATCCTAGAAACACAAGGGGCAGCTCTGCTCACTTGTGGTCCCTCCGGACGCGTCTGCAAATCACTTAAAACAAGTTTGCTGATAATATTAAGCACATGCTTAAAGGCATTTAAACGAAATACAACGCACGTTTGTGGACACACTGTTCCATGTTACACAAAACACAGAGACAAAAGTAATCCCGTGTGCCACTTTGGGCTTTGAAATAAAAACTTACATCGTTGCTGGCATTCTTGAGCTGGTTTAGAAGGTAGTCAATGATGTCGCCACCATGGTTGGCATGAATGAGTCCCAGAGCATACAAGCCTCCTCCCTCCTGGTAAGCCGAGCCTGGGGAGGTGTCTTTAGGCAAATAGGTGGCCATGAGCTGCAGAGCCTCTTTCTCGTGACCCTGAAAAATACATGACTCGTGATCGGGCTGGAACTTCATTATGCTTCTCTCTATCCATCACAGTGAGATATATTTACTTTGTGGATGACTCCAAGACTTGCTGTGGCCGTGAACTTCGCCCAATTGGTGGCTCTTGCGAGCCATTCCAAGTTTTCTCTAAAAAGAAAATTCAAAACCATTAAGGAAGCAACTCAAACTGTTCTGATGCGATAGGCCATCGTCACCAGGGGGGGAATGTTAGCAAAGGTGAAAACTGCCTCAAGTGAATAAAGCAAATAATTTTAAAATAAGAAAACTGACGAATTTGATACACATCTTTATGTTAAATTTCAATGAATTCTGTCTAGCTGTTTTTGAAGAGGTTTGGCCATGTGTGACCAAAATGAACTACGATAACATCTTGGACAGGTGCATTAAAATCCCCCATCTCTATAAGTTATGAAAAAGTTATATTTTCCTATTGATGGTAACAAATACCTGAGAAACTGGTCACTTGTGGTTCCCGTGTGCATGAACGAGTTGGCTATTACCGTGGCTGTGTGGCACACCGAATTTCGAACTGCATCCTAGAGTGAAAAGAAAAATATACATATACGAAGTTCAGAAGAACGCAGTCACATTAAAATCACTTTATCTAACCATACCAATATGGTTTATGTTGTCTAAACCATTCCTTTTGCTGCACTTCATTACCTTTGTGTTTTTGAGGATCATGAGATCTGTATTGTTGTTTCGGATTAGGAACTGCAAATGCAACTCAATGGCCATCTCACCGCTCAGAATTTTAATCATCTTGGCATTCTGATCTTTAGGTTCATCCTTCTAAAATACACACAGAAGAAGAAAATGATGATGATCTCGCAACCAAGTCAAAGTTGCTCTGCTAAACAGAACAACGATGAGGCGTCTGGCATACTGTACAGAATATCCCCATTTTATTACACTTTCTGTTGGCTTTCCAGCAGGAGAGCTGCCAGCTTTCTCGTCTGTCTCCATCGCATCACTGTAACACAAAAAAGACCCCACGACAATAGGTTACATTACAATAGTTTCACTCACTAGCCCCAGGTCTTCCCTTAAAACCCTTGAAATAAAAATAAATAAATCAGAAACAGCAAAGAACTTGAGAACACAATGCCTTGGCTCAAATGAACGTCTCCTCATTCTCTCCCCCTACACCCACCCGTCTTTTTCTGGCGGGGCAATGGTGCCTGTATTTGTAGAGCCGGGGACAGCAGGGATAGGTGTTCCAACAGTTCGCAAATTCTGAATGACAGAGGAGAGGAACTGCTGGCTTGCACTCTCGTACAGGTCAAAGCAGATTTGATAGGCCATCAGCAGGTTGTCCTCCTTCACTAGTTTCTCCAGGATGTCACTCACAGCCTGTGGGTCATCCAGGAATATCAGGCACTAGAGATGAGAAAAAAATGAGGAGAGGAATTTTGTGTTGTGACAATTTTGGGGTACTCAAATTTTGCGAAAATAGATAAATATATATAAAATATATACGACAATCAGTAGGCCCATATATCATTGCTCCCTTATACTTGATAGTACATAGACTGCAGTATGGCATGAGACATATTGTTCTATCTTTACATAAATTAGACTTCATTATTTCAGCAGCATCCAAATAAATATCCAAAGCTGCAACAAAAACTGGAAGCAACATCGTAAATAACAACATAAAAATATTAAAATAATTTCAACTTGCAGCATACAAGGAAAATGTGTCATTTTAAATTGATAAACTTTTTCAAGTTTATTCCTAAATAAAATCAATCTCTCAAAAATGAAATAAAAACATTGAATAGATTTATATTTAACATTAGTGGATTTAGTCTGCTGCATCGAGTGTTCTTGAGGATCTGATTGTTACCTGACAGACATTGATAAAATCAGGCTTCTCCAGGTTCATATAGAGCTTGACCAGCACCCGCAGGACCTCATTGCGAAACTTCTTGTTCTGCATCAGAGACATGCACACCTTCAGGCTGTAGGCAAGGAGGCCACTCACATCAGTCTGCATGAGTGGGGAAGAAAAGAGGAAAAAAAAACGTTTTGTTAAGACAAAATAAACATTATTTGATTAAAAACAATAGCTTAATGCAGCTCTGCACTCCTGCATGAGAACTATGCTTGTGCACGTTGTGCATCACAAAAAAAGACATTTATTTAATTTGAATCTGAAGTAAGTGGTCCCACTGTAGTAAGATACTCTTGCTTAGTACCTAAAAAAGATATTCTAGTGAGTTTTAAATCCAACAATAGATATTAAAAACTAATCAGATCTCAAAACACAAAAATTCAACTCAGCTGTAAACGAAAAAAGTGACTGACCGATTCTAAGATGGTTTTCTCAAACATGTCAAGCCTCCTGGTCTCCAGGGCGATGCCGATTGCCTGCTTGTACTTGTGATCATCGAGGCAACGCAAGAACATCTTGTTGACAATGCCCTCAAGGCGGGGGTCAATACTTTTCTTCTCCTCTTCCTCTGGCAGCTCAGCATTCTCTACCCGCAGCTTAGTGTAGTGGTCGATGCATTTGGCTAGCAGCAGAAACACAAAACGTAAAATAAGTGTTCCATTTCACTTGTGTCGTTCATTGGATTGAATTTCATTTGAAAGAAAGCAATTGATTAAATTTGCTTATTTATTTCACAAGTGGAACAATCACAGCAGTATTAACAGTAACAGAAGAAAATTATTAAAAGAAGAGAAACAGGCAAGTTAAATGTGGTCAGGTGTTTGGTTTGATCACTCACCAATGATGGTCTCCACGTATTCCGAGTCATCTGTGACATTGAAGAGCTCTCCAGCACCGAGAGCATAGTTCAGAGATTCCTCAAAGGCTCCGAGGTGGTAGAAAACCTTAGAAGCCACCAGAGCAGCAAAGGCTCTGCTCCGGAAAGTCTCATCCTCATATAGGACCTCGCTGCGGGACGACAATAGATTGTTAACATTCCTGAATGTCCCTTTTTTCCCCCACAGAGCAATTTATACAAGAAAAACAATTCTACAAAATCAGAACGGCTGCAGCTCTCCTTAAGAAACCCAGTCAATCACAAATACGTGTGGAGAGTTCAGTACATTACTTTGGTGAAACACACTGCACTACCTGCTACATCTTAACTGTACTGTTTGTGTCAATGCCATCTTGAATGTGTCACTGCATATAAACAATTTTCTCATGCACACAGAATACTTTGAGTTCCGGTATAGTATAGGAAATATAGTTTTGCCTTTAGAAATTCCCTGCCGAGTTTCAGAATACTTACATTTTATCTACTGATCCTGAAATCTCAGCCCAGAAGTCATTCACAATAGAGTTTAGTTTGTGAAGAGCAAACTCCTGCAAGTGAATCGGAGACATAGCTTACAATTCTGTTACTTTTGTCACATTGTAAAGTTTGTCAATGCCGCCAATGCAGGAGCCTTTTGCATTGGTGTGGTCAATACCAGAAATCAATCAGAACAAATCCTTACCTTGAGCTGTGGCTCCTCCTCATCAAGGAGGGAAATAATTCCAGCTTTAAAAGAAATAAAATAAATTTGATTGGGTGACTCACAGATTTCCTACATATACGTCTTCAGACAAGAATAGATATGAATCACTAAACTACTGCCAACATGTTTAAATGAACATTAACACCTTTGCCACATATTATATTATATAAGGTAACTAGGTACACACATTTAAGATACCGTAATACATTTTGGTGTTGAACGTATAGCATTGCTGTAAGGTAGTTGGACTTGGAAAGAATTGATTCAATGGTCAAGTATAAATCCGTTTTGCACTATAAATTACAGTATGGCGAAGTGAAAATGAAAAAAGGACATAGTAAATGTAATGCATTTATAGATTTTCAACTGTACTGTACAGTATATATAAAAATGAAATGAAACACCTTACAGTGCAAGCCCAGATACTACATCCTGTACTGTTAGCATTACATTAGCATTGTACTAATGCTTGTATTTTGAAAATAGAGAACACATACGTCGTTTTGCTATGCCAAAGATTGCAAACGGAGCTGCCATCCGGAAAAATATTTTCGTTTATTTATTTGCTTTTGGTCGGGAAACTGCTGAAACTGACAAGGCTAACATTAGCTATGTGACTCAGCTAAATCAATGGCAGACAGCTAAAGGCAAAGCCTAGCCAAATAAAAACACTTTCTACAACTTACCAGCGGATGTTATCATGGTTGGCAAATTATTTCTTCCTCAGCCCAACGACTTTGGTTGGTTGGTGGGATTCCGTGCGCCTTTTTCAGTAAATAACAAATACAAAATGTATTATATGTCTGAAAATGCACAACAGTGTGACAAGCCGACGTTAACTACTTTTTGTCAGGGACCGCAAGTCCACTCCTAAAGGACCTCAGAGTTGGCAGCCTTTGCCATAGCCGGAATAAAAATAAAAATAAAAATAATACTTTTCGCTGTATTCTATTTTAATAATGTTTATTAAATCAGAATTAATCCGATGTATTGTGTCTTATACGTTTTGATGAATATTTTATCGTTATATTTCATACAAATAATCCGTTTTATGAACTGGCTTTCAGATGCGGTGCATCGTGAGTCAGTTAACGCCTCAATGAATGGGAGTGAAGGAACTGCTAAAATACTTTGATGTACATCTAGAGCCGTACAGACCTAAAGCTTAAATTTTACTTTTTTTTTAATGCAGCCTGTACAAGTTAAAGAAAAGGGAGAATGCAGGATTTTAAGTATGCCAAATTTGCTGAGCCGAATTCTTATAAATTGTGTGTGTATGAGGGCAAATTGGGTCAGGACTGTCAGTATCTCCCAAAAATGTCAGATCGGGGTGCAGGTCATGCATAATAACATTAGGTATCTGCTAAATGCTTCCACAAGAATGAACATTGGTAACGAACAACTTAGTACAGTACAGTACTAAGATCTAGTTTAAGTTCAGAAACTTAAACTAGATCACATGTACAACATAGCCAATTGTGTTGCACCATACCACATTAAAGTTGATGTTCAGATGTTTCATAAAAGTAAAAGGCTTTGAAAAGTCTTACTTTATCTATACTGATGTCTACGCATTGAATTGTCAGATAAAATTCAAAAATGTTTTTAAAAAACAAGTTTAAAGTTATGAGAGAGGTTGCAGAATGAGTTTTATTTACATTATTTATCATGTCTAGTATTTCTTAAATTCGAATAGTTTTTTGCATTGTCCTTTTCATTTATATTTGTAAATACTATACATTAATTAATTTGTACCAAATAAATTCAATCAATGACAAAGCCAAATAATTTAAAGATCTTTTAGCTTTGGCAAAAATACACACTTTGCAGAGTGAAAGTAGGAGTACGATAGTTCTAGTAGAAGTAGAAATAATACAATTTCTGCTGTTTTCACTGGGGACTGAAAGCCAGTTACAAACTGAATCTGCGACTATCCGATGTTAATTTAAGGAAAGAATAAGCAATGGCATCCTTTTCAATAAAATTCAACATTGATACAACTGTGTTTATTTGCATCTTTATACAAATGTACACACCAGTAACCAACAAAAGTAAATAAGACTTCATCCACCTGTATTCACTAGAAATTATTTAAGGCACACTTGTGAAAAACAAGACCAACATTGAGAGGCTAAGTCAGGAAACAGCTGTTTAGTCCCTGTTAATAGAGCTGGATCACCTAAGGTCCCTCTTACAAGGATGACAGTTGATGTTGTAATTTAGTTATTTTCTCAAATACAAGACAGTCAAGCCACTAATGAGACGTATTAGGCCTTAATACATCCGATTCAAATGCAGAACTTGAATACGCATCATATGTCATTTCTGTGGCCTGGATATACTGTAACATAAACTAAAATAAAAGACTAATCTCAACGTAGGACCTAACCTAAAGCAGAGAACAAGAGAAAAATGGCACTAAATTATATAATGTGGCTCATACGCCTGTTTAAGAATTATTTTCATCGCCTCCTAACATACATAGTAAATCCCTTTGTGCATTACACACGAAAGGACCATGTGTAAATAGGAAAAAATGGCAAAAAAGAATCTGAGCAAAATACAGCTTCAGGACAAGAATCATGGTGATTCAGGACCGGGAACATTGAGCACCAGGAAGAAACGCTGCAACATGTAGTAAGGCTCTGCTGTTAAACAGGATTGTCTATAGTTATACATCTCAAGACACAGGTCACATATAATCAGTTTCCCCCTCCGGCTGTTTCTCCATCCATAGTTGGACCAGCAGGTGTGGAATTGGTTTTCAGAGGGATATTTTCTTCAATGCTCCCAGCTTCACCTTAAGAAAAAACAAAACATCTTTACACTTCAAAGCTCAATGTTCATTTGACTGTAATTAAGTTAAACACTTCAAACAACATCCAGTGGGGATGGAAATGCTTGTATAGCTCACTCAAACTGAAACTGTGGACTTCGTTGGCACCTCTTTTTCTGTTGGTCGAACAGTTGGCCTGGTCCCTGGCACCTCTTCTCCGGGGCCAGCACAAACATCGGAATAGCCAGAAAAGTGAATTTGTGCTGTCCTGGTCATTCTCTGGAAGGCAATAATAATAATCCTTTAACGATTTGGCCGCTCATGCACACTTACTGTTTCATGAATGTTCCTTTTGTCCTCAGGCCTTTGTAGTCACGCCTGGGAAGAACAAAGTGTGCAGAAATGTGTGGTTTTGTGAAAGCCATGGATTAACCTGAATGGCACCAACACTAATTTTACGAATGTCTGCCAGATATTGTATGAACTGTGACAGTGTTCACTGGAAATCTTTTTTAATAAATATTTTATTTCATTTAAACAGATCGAGATAATCGAATGGATTCTAGGCATCCCAAATTTATGGGTTACTTTTTTTTTTAAACACGAATTAACTTTTTCTTTTTTATACCTGATATAAACTTCCTGATGCATAAGTTTGTGGGATATCTCTTCAGCACGCTTGTCTTTTTAGGGGTTTATTTAAACTTTCAATGGATGCAGTTCTGCAGCTCTTCTGTATATTTGGAGTATTATATTGCAAGCATCACCCAATCTCCATTGAGCTCTGGTTAAACACACCAGGGTTCAAACTTCATGTTGACAAAAAAATAATCTGCCCTGGATGTGCGTTTGAACAAACAGAAGAACAAAATCTAGACAAATCTATTACAAATAATGCCCATATGACGTTTACTCTGGGCCCGAACGCGTAAAACCACAATGGGGCTCATTACACCTGCTGTTTGAGAGGAGTGGATGACTCGACAGGCGTTTTTCTTGATGCTGAGCGTTTTGCCCTCCGTCTTCGGGACGAAACAGCCGACCCATATCGTCTCCGGTGAATGTTTGTGGAAAACCGAGCGGATCTGGCGCTCCAGGAGTTGCGCGCATTGGTGCGTCACGGCGCTCTCCTGCCCGGTGTTGATTAATCCAATCAAAGCTGGTCGGGCAAGCGCGGCGCGTTTCGTGCGCGCTTTCACATCCTTTAAGATGGCCTTTAAGCCAGGCCGGTTGGACTCGTTGTTGAGAAATGTTTGCCTGAAGAGGAACACGATGACGGGAGAGTCGATGGTTCGCTTCGGGCTGCGTTCGTTTGCGGTTCTGCGCGTTACGCCGCCGCGGCGCGCGGGCCGACGCGTCTCCCCGTTGGAGTCCAAATCCCCCGGTGTCGCCGTGAGCTGCGTCTCGCTGCTTTTAACAGTCTTTCCCTCTGCGCTTGCGCCGCTCGTCGCTTGCTGGGCTCGTCCTGTGATGTTCGGCGTGCTGCCGGGAAACATTTCACCGATGAACGCGTTCAATATCTCCGCGTCATCCCCGTCCTTCTCTTTCTTCTGGCACTGATCACTCACCAGATAAATCCTCTCTTTGCCTCCGATCAGAGCGATAATCTTTTGAAACTCCCCGTCCCCCTCGGGGAGTGGGTCCTCCACGCAGCCGGAATGCGCCATGCTGTTTGGATCAATCGGCGGTCAGTCCATTCCGCTGCCAACCTCCGTGACCGGCGAGTACAAAGAAAACTTCCTCATAGTCATCAGACGCACCGTGAAAGGGGCGGGATTAAAGACTTCGCGTCTTCCGATTGGGCGGGGGCGCCAGCTGGCCGCGACTGTGCGCGCCACAAGGAGATAATGAAGTTAATCTTTAATGGATAAAAAGACACGCAACACTGCTGATAAGAAAAGAGAGTATAAAAAAGTCATCAGTCAGTATAAATAATACTTCTGAGGGAATCTCCAAGAATTGATTCGGGAGATCCTGATGTGCTCCCGTGGATGAAATTATGGTATGGAGGTCACTCTCTGTATTCTTATTATTCCTGTCTTCGTCCCACTTTTGAAGATTCCTGGCTTCTCAGAGAAAAGAAAGAAACAAAGCGAGAACAGTTGTGAGCCCCAACTTCACCACGAGAGCTCTGCGCTGCTTTTTCGCTGCAGTAATAGTTTCAACGACTCCTCGACTTCTTTGCAAAATCAGAAATGCCTTTCACCCTGCAAAGCCCCCCCCCCCCCCCCCCCCCCCACGACTCCATCACCAGTGTGTTGAGTTCTTGAGACGTTAATCCTTTAATCCACCCATTCCTGCTCTTTAATTAAAAAGTATAGCTGCAACCCAAGTTAATGCAGCGAAATACAAATGAGTAACTTCAGTGTCTGTATCGCCTCCCTCTGAACCGAGCCGCCAGCTTTTGACCTTTAGACCGACTGAATATTGATTTGTTGCTTGGCTATTCTTTACACTGTCTCTCCATAGTCTCTTTTTTAATCATGTTAAATTTTCTGACAGAGGTGACGGTGATCATTTATAATCCCGAAAAACAAAAACCACAACTCTAATGTTGCAATTCCCATTTTGCCATCTTGAATTTGACACACAAAACACGTTTCTATGCTTTTAAAGGTCTTTAAAGGTGTCGGTTGACCTACTGACCTTGTTGTACTGGGGAAGGAGGAGCTGAGGGTCAAGAAGTTCACTTGGACCAGAAAGAGAGACACGGAGACTCAAGCGAAATGCAGCAGGTTCGATCAAACACATGCATGTCAAAGACTGCTGCAAGTTTCAATATGAAATCAACTGAATAAGGAAAGAAAACCCGAGTTAAACTGACATATAATGGAGTGATTTTCATCTTTAAGGAAACGGTAGAAGCACATTCCTGCCGGTGGGTTCATTCAACATCACTGAATGTAAAGTTTGTTTTTCTTTCCTCCTGTGCACATTGGGAACTCTGTGTGGAGATAGGTGTGTTGCACACTCGCAAATCTAAGCTGTTCGTGCTGTCACGCCCACGTAAGGCCGTGTTACTGCGTGGGAAACGTGGCCACGTTCATTAAATATGAAGGATCATGGCCGATGCAGCAGCGCAGAACAATCTGCCTTTTGCTACCATCTTGTGGCAAAAAGAAAAGAAAAAGCTATCGCGTGTTCAAAAGATAAGTCAATGTCGTATACAGTAAAAAGTCATTCCAAAAAATACATTTTTAGGACATTTCTAGTCATCGTTCCTTATTTATTAAAAATGTCCTGTAAGATATATCACCTAGGATACTGCCAGGGTCCAAATGAACTGAAGTATATGAAAGCGATGTGGGGATCATCTTCAGATAAGAAATCCAGCTGGACAGACAGCCTCAAGACTTTTTAGACAGTCTCCAAACACCCAACGCTTCCAGCTGCCAAGGGAATTCCACATCCTGAGAGGTAGAGACACTGATGTGAAAAGTAGAGGAATCAAATTGAACAAACAACCAGTAAACAGAAGAACAAATTCAGATGACGGTGTTTAGCAAAACGGACAGACGCACACAATTAAACTGTTTATGCATCCAAATTTAGATGCCACGGCTGTGCATCGCAACACTTTTTAATTTTATCAACAAAGGAGCAAAACTAAAGTCTAAAGTCATGCAAGATGGTTGAAAAAAGATCAATATCCGATTCTTAGTCTCGGCATGTTCTCTGTCAGTGTAGGACTGTTAACCTCCATGTGATTATGCCTGATTAAATCAGCTCAAACGGTTTGAAAACCACATTGAGTACCTTTGTACGTCAGACTGGTTGGCTTCTTCACACTGTGGGGAGAAATCCTGAAGGGGACTGGAGGATACTGTGACAGATCTCGTCACGGTGACATTTTACAGAGAATCAGACAATCAGCAAACAGACATTGTTTTAATTGCTGCCGACGATCTGCATATTTGACTCCCTTTTCCAGAGATTAGTAGTAATTCACTATGATTGTTAACAGCCTCAAGATATCATATTGGTCACATTGAAGGCGGAGGTTTGTCTCTGAAACTCTGACCATCGTGTGAAAAATTGATGTGAAATCACTAAAAAAAATAATCCATTCAAATAAAATCTGATCGATCAAATGGAATCACAAAATGAATTCAAATCAAGTCTTATTTGCCTATCATTTAAACAGAAGTCCACATCGGTGTTTGTACTGAAACTATCAAATGAATGAATGAGGACCGGCGGCTTGCTCCATCCCTCCTCTCTCCCCCCTTTGATATCACATTTTCAAAGGGAGAATCGGTTTTAATTCCAATGTCTCATGTCGGTACTCAAATGTCAGGCTGTACTTTCAGAAATAAACAACTCAGTTCTTCCCCAACATTCATGCGCGTTTAATCGATGATTTGCGTCACCCCCCCCCCCCCCCTCCTTTTTTTTAAACGCAACACCCAGAAATATGTTGCGCCACAGCATCAACGCTGGGATTTTTGTCCATTTGATGGCGCTATAACGTCATCAGAGCATTTTCTATACGCTGCAGCTGAACGCCCGCTCCCAACGTGCGCTTCTTATCGGAAAGATGAACGCACGAATGTGAAAGTTAGGAAGACAATTCTTTCTTCAAAATGTTTGATAACACTGAGAATCAATCTAAAATCTTATTCTCGTCATTTTTGAACAATATGTTTTTTTTGTTTTTGTTTTTGTGTGTGTCCACAATAAGCAAATATCAATCACCATTAAGCGATTTGTCCCTCGACCAAAACACGTTCTGAATTAAATCAAAATTTGATTTTTCAGTGTTTTTATTGTGCATGGCGGGGCTTGGACAACGCCGTTTTCCAGTCATCTGCACGCATGTTTAAATCTTGATTTGGAGGCTGGGCTAACGGAAAGTGTCACAACATACACGGATGTAAGAGCTTGCAAACTTCACACCCCAAGTTCAGAACTCCAGCCACAACCGTCTCCATCCAGACCCTATCCTCCCACACAACACGGACGCAGATTGGCGCTCCCGAACCCGCGGCGGAGGAGCGCAGCACCCGGTGTCAATCAGAGGAGGAGGGAGAGAGAGAGAGAGAGAGAGAGAGAGAGGACGCGTGGGATGCTGATGACTGATCCCCACTGAGAGGATGCTATCGATCATGCTTGCAGTTTCTTTCCCCTTCAGTTCGGTGATGCTGATTAGACTTATTCTGCTCCTCATTGGCTAATTGGATCAGGTAGGTGTCAACAGGCCTCGAAGCTTTGGCGCGACGCGTTCCAAATGTACAGATGAGCGCATATCTGAAACAAACATGTTCATCCGTGCGGTCTGCAGTGATTTGATTTACCGTCCCCGTGCGCAGGTGATGTGAACAGCGGCTTCGCGCTGCACGGGAAAGCCTCGTCACCGATGCAGAACCCCCCAGCGCTGTTCGACATGGTCAGCCACTGCCAGAGCCCGTCTTTTGCGGACTTCACCGGCCTTTCGCTCTCAGTGTACGGCAGCAAGGCGGACATGTGCGCGCGGCGAGCCGGGAGCGGCGGCTACGGGTCGCAGATCTGCCGGAGCTCCCCCGACGCATCGATTCACATGAGCTGCGCCAGCCAGAAGAGACGCACGTCGATCGAAGAAAAGGCGCAGCTGTCATTTAAAGCTTCGCGCTCCTGCCTTCATCTCCCACCGGCCCAAGGTAAACCGGTTTAACGCATTCTGATGACGTGACGGAGAACGCTGCTGAAGTTCATGTCTGATAATTAATCCCAGAGCTCTCTTGGATCCTTGACCATTTCAAATAACATCAGAAATTTAAGCCAGAGTTGTGCGTAAAAGCCATCTGAAGTGATGCGCAATATTTGAAAGGAGTGCCAAGCATTTACGCATCTCTTAGACTCGGTCGCTTTTAGTTCAGGGAATTAATCTGATTTTTGAATATGAAAAAACGGCAGCTTTAATATTTAAACAAAACGATTGAAGATGCAGGATTTTAAAATACATTTTAGAACAATAGTAATCTGAAAAAATAAATGGAATATGTTCAGATTTCTCACCAGTCACACTTGAATTGCCTTTTCTGCTTAAAGAAAAAGACCGGCTCTTGACTGAAATCTCAAATCTCAACAATTACATAGATGAAATGAGAACTGTCAGACAGATAACAGTCAGAGTATTTTTTCCACTCCTGGAGTCTCCGTAGAAGCCTTCTCCATCCTGTTGTTGTTGCAAGAAGCCGGAGGTAATTTCAGCCCCCCTCATCCTAAATTATGATTAGACGGAACAGACATTTATATTAGCAATCATCCTTGCTGCAAGGAGAGGATCAACAGATTTGATTATTGTTTCTTCTTGCTAAACACAAACCATATGTCTGCAGAGTGTGTCTCAGCATTTACGAGTTCTCTTGGAGCACAGTTGTGCCCTCAGCCCTGCATCCCCAGCATCCTGGACCAGAATGAATCGTCTCATTGTCTTCATAACGCTTTTGAACTTGCTTCCCGTAAATTGTGGGAATGCAAAAATGTGTTGTGTGTTTGTGGGTTATGTTGTGCATATTAACAGTGAATGCAGACACATACCTCTTTGTTAACTCTTTGAGGTATTTGGGTGATATTATAATAATTTCAATATTTTGTGGGTTTGTGAAAAACATAACCCAAATCCTATTCCTTTAACTGCACCCCGAAGCGTGTCACAAATTCATCATTTGTAATTGTTGTTTTCCATTTAGCTGCATTATTTTACGTTTTATTGAATACAACTCAAAGTATATCTATTCTGCCTGGATATACATTGTATTTCAGTTTATTTTATATTCTCTTGTGTTGAGCATGGAGTATGAACGTGACCTCGGTACTCATCAGTCTTCTGTATCATGCCTCATTTCAGACTCAGATCGTATAACTCCCATTTGGGGAAGTTTAAGCTGCATTCTCATCCAGTACTTTAGATTTTCTAGTGAAAGGAATTTCTGAACAAACACAGACTTTGATAGTCATCCCGGCGGAGGTGAGACAGCAGAGGAAGAATTTACCTCTGACTGGAGATTTCTGACCTTTTACTTGTACGCCATGATTGCAAAATGTGACCGATTGCTCAGTGATAAAAGTCGTACACTGCTGATGCTTCATCTAATCCTCAGTGTGCAATGCTTTCTGCAAGGGAAGCATCACTTTAGCTTACATTTGCTGACACTACATTTTAAGAAATACTCATAATATTATGATTAATGAGGTGAGATGAGGCGCTAATCACAGTCATGTTAAAACCAATACGTCGAATTGGACAGCCTGTATGTTGCACTTCATAAGCTGATTGTCCTTCAGTGTGCTATAAAAATATTGATACCCACCAGCAAAGAAAATACTTTGGCTTGAAAAGATAAACATTTCATTGCAAGCCGCATCTTGAAGAAGAATACCAGGTTGTGATGAAGTGTGTATTCTCACAACATTCAGTGCCTTAATATAGTTTCTCCCAGCTGGGACAAGCTGCCAAATCTGTGATCTTATTTGTGGAAAATGTTTGAATTCGTGGAGTGTACCGACGGCCCACACGCTCTCCGATAACAGCAGAGGCCTGTCTGTTGATTCAGCCATAAAAAAAGATGAGTAATTGACTTTTGAATTTCCGATGAATATGCCTTTTTGTGTTGTGCCCAAACACTGATTTCATATATGTCTTTGTACATGCAGTATACACACCTGTATGGGATCACGCAAAGCCAGCATCCTACATACACACACACACACACACACACACACGCACACACAGAGAAGAATATAGTTTTTAACTTTTTATACATGCAGACATTTTTTGCAAACTGGCATTTGGCACCAATGTTGAATTTCCTTTGAGTGACTTAGTTTCCTGTGTTTTCCCAGGCAGCATTTGTAGCTGTCAGGTTGGGGGGCGATAATCGGACTGTTACAAGAAACAACCGAGTATTGCATCCCCTCTCTTAGCCTCTGCTGTTTCAAACGCTTTATGACAGCTTCCCAGCTTGTGAACAAATTTAGCTGTTTCTGCTCAGAGGTGCACATTAAGTGCTTTTTTGGTGTTACCTTGTTATTGCCTCCAACCAAGAATGCCATGTTTTCACCCATGTCCATGTTTTTGTTTGTTTGTTTCTAAACAGCATTACACAAAAACTACTGTGAAACTTGGTAGGAGGATTGGCATCGGGTCTAAAGAGACATCATTTCAATGTTGGTGTGGATCTGGACAAAAGGATGTAACCTGCAGGGCTTTCATTTTTTCCTCACTTTTTAACGTTGCAAAGAGGGCATTTGCCAAAGTTTTATTTAATGTCACAGGGAATAATGCATGGATTCAGATTTTGGGGGGGTCGGTATAAATAATTGTGCACAATTTGGTGTGGGGTCCAAAATAAAACTCCAGATCCAGCAGACTAAACGGTGGACTGCTGCAAAATCTCTACCCTTAAATTGTATTTACAGGCCTGAGTATGTTGTTGGATATGTTTCATGGAATTTAAGGGTACTGCTGGGGCTTGGCAGAGGCATCTTCTCATTTGTCTATTAATTGAAGTGTGTAGTTGGCATATTTTCTTGTTGAGGCAGAAGAAAATGCTGCATGGGATAGATTTTATTTCTAATTTGACAGACTTCATATATTTCTTTCATAGAAAAAAAAAAGATTAACTAACATTGCAATTATTACTAAATCTTTCATTATTCTTCATCACTGTAATAAAAACTTGGCTCTGATATTTTGCAAGGGATCTAATGTTCTTGTGTAAATTATGGGAGTTCCCATGTCTCCTTTGGGTTGTTGTCGAAGAACTTTCCTCTGAGTAAATCTTCTGATTTGAGTCACATCAAATATTTATACTACAATAATTGTGGAACAATGTTTTCTTCAGCTGCCCCAGGAGGTTTCACATTTCATAAATTCACTTGGACTTCTGACTGTTATTGTTTTAAATTTGGCTTTAATTTATGCACAGTTCATCGGATTTATTCGTCTTGGAGCTCAGGTTTTTGTTCTGACTTGTCATCCAGTCAGAATTTGTGACACCGCTCTGTTTCTTTTGCCGAGTCAGGGGAGTAACAGAGGTATAGGCCAAAAGTTTGTTAAGATGTCAAATCGTAGTGCTGATTTTTTTTTTTTAACTTGGACCAAAACAATGGTCTCCCATCATAAATCTTGGATTGACTCGTCGTCAGAAGGAAATGATTAAGCAGATTTCACAGTTCAAATATTTCTGATGTGATTTTGATGACAGTTTAAATTGGAGGCTGCAATTTAAATATTTTTTTTTCATCTCAAGTCAGTCCTTGGTCCATCTTTCTCTGGTTGTGATTTACGTTTGCAACTCCAATCTGGATAAAAAAAAAACCACAATAATGATTTTCTATCATGAACATTTTTTTTCTTTTCTTAAATCATAAGCAGAACACGGAATGTAAGCCCCTTCTGCAAATGTTTTCTCTGTGGGAAAGGGAATAAATCAACGCAGTAATGACCATTAAGCACAGTTGCGGTTTGACAGAAACTGAGGATCTCAACATCACTGTTGGCGAGGACACCAAAACGTCATGGCAGCTATTCCTCCCAGATGTTGTGAAAGTATGATCAAACATTAGTGAGGATATCTCTCTGATACTGCTGCTAATAGAGACGTGATCTTTTCAGTTTCACAGAGAATGTATTTGGTAACAGATCATGAAAAAAGTTATCCAAGTAGATGATTAGATTTTTTACAGAACTTGTAAGTTCTGTAAAAAAACAGGAACAGGAATTACTTCACTTTCTGCAAATGTAATTGTACCGTATTTTAATTTTAATTTTTTAGCACATATTGTTTATCAGAGTAGTGCAGTGATGGGAACGTCACAATTTCACAAGTTACCTCAAGAGTTGATGCACGCCCATGAGCCACAGAGAGCGCATCGGCCCACGTCTTTGCATGTTGCATGAGGTCAGCAGTGAGTTATGGGGAAATGTGAGGCTGCTGCCTGGGAGGGGTGTTGCAGGGTGTAATGTTTGCAGCATGTTCCATTGATTCATAAAGCCAATGATCAGTAGTTATTCTGCACACTGCAAAAAGGTACTGTCTACAGTAAACAAAATAAATGGATGCTTGATTTGAGGGGATTTGGACATCTCTTGATAACCAGCAACCATTGTCTCTCAAAGTGTCTTAAAGTGGCAAATCATGCATCTTTAAGGAAGCATGTAGTCGAGTAAAGTAGCTTGTTCAATCTTCTTTCAGTATTTGTGCTTTCTTAATTTGAGTGACTTATGAAATCAAGCAAAATGTTCATCACAACTAAGCCAACTGAAAGTGGCTAAGAAAAGAAGGAGAATACTTCCAAGCACATTGCCATCTAACATCCAGTCTTACAGTTTTTAACCTAAAATGAGACAGGAGACAATTTATTGTTGGGATAAAATCTAAGTGACAAGTATTGTCATGCATCAAGATTGTCAAGGACGACAGTCCTAATATAAAAATTAATATCTTGCTACACAAAACAACCAATTGGCGCCTTATTTTAAGTTATTTCACCCTACTTAGATTTCAGTTTTTGCAGCGCAGTAGTATTCCTGTAAACGTCTGTCTGGCTGAGGATCTGACAAGGGAATGCTGGGTAATGGAATGAGAGCGCTTCCTGAGTCACAGCCACTGGAGAGAGAGAATGAACCCCTGGTCTGGCAACTGCGTGGCTGAATCACCTCAATCAAAGTTGGCCGGGAATACACGTGACGTGTGTGGAAACTGGAGACGAGTGGCAGAGGAAGGGATGAAGCTGGATACAAAGAGGGGAGAGTCATGGGGGACTGTTGCTGTTCTCCGCTTGAGTATCTTCTGATTAGTCCTCTGAAGTTGCAAAATGAGCATATATGCATATGCGTGAAACCCACAAACAGACCCACTCAAAAGTTTCTTTTCAGCACTGCTGCATCAATTTTTTCCCCCTTTTCCATATTCAGCATGAGCCGAGTCAAGCATTCTCACTCTTATGTGACCAGTGTGGTATGCACATGGCATATCACTGTAACCAAAGGCATTCTAACTTTGTCCAACTCGAGACACACAGCAGAAATATGATCTGGTTCGAGTAAGTGTCGAAATATCACTGGAATTCCAGAAGAAATGTGCTGCGGGCCTCAGTTTAATCAAATGAAGTTGGCTTCGTAAAAATGTATTTTTAGGCTAAACCTTACGAGGAGAAGCACCCAAGTTTCTCATGCTTCACTTCCCCGATGAGAGGAATAAGTTGCCAAATTCTGTGAATCAGACCAGATTATTTTCCCCTTTTAACTCGTTGTAGCAAAGATCCGTTTACGTCTGCCTGATCCTTAACGCCTGGACTAGACATGCCGCTGCTGACCACATGTCTATGCAGTCTATTACTCATGTACATTTTCAGACAGCAGTGACCCTCGCAGACCTCTCTGTGTGTGATCTCGGCTGTGCCACTTGCCGTTCCCTGACCCGATGCTGCTGTGTTTCATCTAAGAAAAATCCACTCCGGTCTGACTGTGGCAGTCAAAAGACGACCGTCCGACCATCGTGCTTGCCTCTGGCAGATCACGGCTGAGAGCTGACTGGGCCCATGCGAGTGTACAGCTGCAGAGAAAGAAAGAGAGAGAGAGAGAGAGAGGCGGCTGGGGGGGGGGGGGGGCGTTAAGATCCGGGTTTCACTCGCCTATCTAAATAAGCTGTGAGAACAAAGTTTATGCGTGAAATGGCAATTTTGGCTTTGCGAGGAGGCAGAAAGTGTGCTACTGCTGCACCTTAGAGTTCCACAACACTTAATATTTCATTTTTGTAAATGGAAAGGTACATACAAGTACCACAGCAATGGATTCAAATGCTCAGCTTATTGTGTATTTTGTATTTAATTTGGGTTTTTTGTTTGTTTTTAACAAGGCTGGAGATTACCGGTAATCAGCCAGCCAATCAAACACTGGCTTCAACTGAGTGGTCAAAAACAAATGGGCCAACATGATGCTAACTGAGCCTGTTTTAATGACTTCATTAGAGCGGACCAGAGAGCGGCCAAAAAAGTTTCAGTTTTATCCTCGCTCTTGTTCTCTCCCCGTCTCTGCCAGGAAGCTGCCATGGGGCAGTGCCCAGTTAGCTCACTGCACCATTGGCTGGCGTTGCCCCAGAGGACTATGAAAGACATTATAAAATCTAATAGCACATTTTATATACTTTGTAAGTGCTTGTTAGTAGAAGCCCTGCATTCTGTAAGCATTCCCCAGTCCTGTGCAGCACAGTCCAGCCCCCGCACTGCATTAACTTCCTCGCCTCGCCGTTTCTAAAAAAGTGCACAAAGGAATGATGTAAAGTTTGCTTGGAGCGCTCTTACTTGTATGTGAATGACGTGAGTTGACATCGATCAAAATGTGTGTTTTTAATGCGTGTTGTCAAAAAGGTCTGAGCACATCACTGGCAAGCTGCAGAGCCAATTTACAGCACACAAAATAAATACACATTTTAAAGCACTGGCAAGTAAATGTTTGCATTTAAAACTGATTACAACTCATGAACTGCTTAAAGTCAAAATCTCTGTCTTCCATCGGGGTAAAGAGTCATTTCATTCAGCTCATCTGATGTCGGCACAAATGCAGCATTTTAGCACAGAGACTGGTTTATCACGAAGGTTTCTCTTACAGGAGCAAATCTGGAGAATTGAGTGCTACATGTGACAGGAAGTAGAGAATTTGTGAAAGCGATGC
Organism: Brachionichthys hirsutus; assembly: GCF_040956055.1. Taxonomy (NCBI): domain Eukaryota; kingdom Metazoa; phylum Chordata; class Actinopteri; order Lophiiformes; family Brachionichthyidae; genus Brachionichthys; species Brachionichthys hirsutus. The sequence continues at coordinate 5,094,799 of NC_090905.1, forward strand.
TGGAGCAATGTTCAGGTTAAGACTTGTAAGTTCAAGTTGCAGGGAGCCGGGAGGTTCGCCAGGCCGACTCTGGATGTTAATAAAGTTTAGAGGCCCTGTGCCAGGACTGTGATCTGAAATGCTTCGGGATATTTTTACAGACATTTTACAGACAATTATATTTAAAAAGGACGGCTGTTTTTCAGGGAGCTAATATCAGAGCAAGGAGATCAAATATGTGATAAGAAGATGCAATTTCCCATGATTTGTGCTGTGGAGTTTTTTTTGTTTTTTTTCTGTATTGTATGGGAATACGAGAACCTACTATGTGGTGCTGAAACAGTCAATGAGACACCGCTACCTTTTTAAAGGTAGTAAAGCAAATAATAATAATTATTCTTCATTATTGAGCTATTTCTATTACATAGAACAGTCTCATTGTGCTAAAACAAGTCCTTATATTCAACATTGTGAGACAGAACTCGCAATCCTCCTGTTCCAGAACATTGTCTCCAGTTGCAGTCCCTAATGAGAAATCTACACAACAAATTGACGAGGCGTCATGTTGCTTTTACTGTTAGTGCACTGGCACTGTGCAGAATTGATTGTTTCCAGATAATAGAGATGGTGCTGCTGTAGAAACAGTTTAAGGCATTTGGGGAAAGTGTTATATAAAATCATGCAGGTGATGAAGCAGGGGAACTAAAGTTCTCTCTGTTGCATGTCAGTCTTTGCTTAAATAGCTCTGACAGACCAGACTGCTGAACAAGGAGTTCAGGAGTCACTATTCCGATTCTGCCGTGTACCAGAAAGGTCTCGCCGCTGAGTTGGTCAGGAGAGTGGAGACATCTGCTACTTGCTGATTGTCCCCCTGATTCGCATTCTCAACTTGTGTTTAAAGAACACTGCGCTGCTTTCATTTGACATTTGTCCTTTAGTTTTCCTCTAATTTCCAAATGAGGAATCAATTCTGTTTGTTAAGAGCTGCCTTATTGGAGTCAATCAGTTTAGTTCCTCTTTAGTTTACCTTGCTGAGGAATATTTATCCATTGGAACGGATTCATGTTACATTGAGTAATAGCCTCAGTATGCATTCTTCATTAAAATGCTTAGCATTCCCTCCAATACCAAGAAGTCAAGGCCTTTAAAACATCGCTTAACAAAAACATCATGTGCGATACTTAGGCTCTCTACTGGGGCTTGTTGTTGGCAGTTTTAGTATTGAGCAGAAATGTGGTTTGTGTGTGTGTGATGTGTGTGTGTGTGTGTGTGCGTGTGTGCGTGTGTGTGCGTGTGTCCACACTAAAGTCTGAAGTGAAGAATACAAATATCTGCTTTTTTTTGCCGACTAATTAGAAAAGTCAAGCGAAGAGGTCAATAAAATGTCAGCCACTTTTTCCCCGAGCTGGGCACGTATTTATTTGTCCATGTCCATTTTTTTTTTTATTGTTGTATCACCTCTGTGGACTTTTGCTTTGATGCTGCTGCTGGCCCTGGCTGATAACGAAAGCACTCAGCACATGTGTTTCTGCAAAAGCCACAGGAATTCTGATGTGGCTGTTGTATGTAGAGGGAAATGTAATGTAACCGATCAAATTTGATTTAAAGAAAGATTTTTAAGTAAAAAAAAAGAAAGAAACAATCCCAGAAATAAAACAAGTTGGTCTTACTTCAAGGCAACAAGAAAAGTAAATGTTATCACAGTTCATATATATATGAAATCCTGGTTTCAAATCCTCCCACGGGTTCTCTCTGGGTTCTCCGGCTACATTTGGACTTTCCACAATTCAATAACAAGCAACGCAGGCGAGTCAGTGTCTCTAAATATCCCAGAAGTGTGACTGCGAGTGCCGTTGCTTGTTTGCCTATCTATGTGTAGCCCTGTGATGAAGTGGTGACTTGTCTTGGCTGTGCCCTGCCTGTCACTTACAGCAAATGGATGGATGGATTGCCATGTGTTTCTGAGTGTATATGTATGTTTTGAAATGTTTGCTTTGGCTCGCCACCTTTCAAGCCTTGATTCCTTAAAGATGGTGGTTGCTGGCAGGTAACGAGATATTACTAAGTCTAATGGGAACCAGCACGTAGCTGTCCTAGCTGGCTGGGCTTTTATAGTTGTCCCCCCAGTTCAGTATTCAACATTTATGACAAAGCCAAAACACCCATCAAGCGGAGCTTCACTCACCTTTTAAACTGCTATGGAGAGATTCTTGGATCCACATAGAGAAGACTAATGGGGTCATGTGGTTTAGAGTAACCAATAAACCTTTTCCATAGCAGGAAATAGAACCAACTATATTCAGCATGAGCACCTGGCTGCTTCCCACCGGAGCTGAGTCACGGATTTAGAGGACGGATAGGAGGAGTTAGAATTCGCCATTCTCTCCTTTCTGTTTCTATTACCATAAAAAGTCAATTCACAGCACATGTCGACTAATGTCGATAAAAAGCCTTAATCAGGCACTTTCAGCTTGTATCGACGGTGATCTAAAGAGTTGGTCAGCATCAGAGCCATGACAGCCAGGTGCTGAGCACTTGGCCCGGCGTATCCAAACCTCAGCCAAGTGAAAAATGCTTTGCGGAATTTATCCGCATCCTTCTCCCTCGACAAATTATTTTATTGTTCCCACACAGTTGGTTTCCGTTAAGCCTTTCGACTAATGATAGGCCTGTGGCCTGTTGTTACTGTATTCTTCAGCGTAGATGCTCTGACTGGAATGCAATAGAAAGCTACCAAAGCATGGCGTCCAGAGGTATCCAAACAGATGGTCCGCCGAATAGGAGACAGCATATGAAGGGGAAACCTTGATATAGTTATTGCTTTGTAAATGCTGTAAGTACCTCTGGGGCATGACCTCAGTGACTGCATGTCAGACTGGGTAAGCCTGCTTCCTGAAGGAACTACTTCTGTGCAGTCTACCCTCTGTGAACTCCAACCCCCCCCCCACTCCAAAACCTTTAATCACATTATTCAGTGTGTCTCATGTACCCGGATGAGTAGATGTGCTGTGTGTGAGCTGCAGATGGCAGCGATAGGGTGAGACTCACCTCATGTCCGAGCCTCGCACTTTGCCTGACCTGCGCTCGCTTCAGCAGGACTAGGCTGCTAATCTTTAACAAATGCTGGGAGCCTCCATGACCGGGGGCCCTCGCTGAGGGAGCTTAGTCAAAACAGTTCTGTCGCTGCTGAACGCAAAGCTCGGCCGCTGCTTTAATGCAAACATTGATTAGCTAACAAATACCTGCTGCCTGTTCCGTGGAATTACACAGTCCGGCTCATTTTTTTTGCAGAGCTCCATGAAGTGTGACGGGCTGTTTGCCGTGCCGTAGAGGAACGCTCAGGCCTGTTGTGTTACAGCAAAACTGTTTGAAAGCTTTGCTGAATTTCGGGGGGGGGGGGGTCCTTTTGTTTTATATGCTTCATGGTCAGAGTTGAAGGAGAACAATGGGAATAATTGCTTCGCTGCGCTGGAGTAGGTATTTTAAATAAAGGCAAAGCAAAAACACATTGTACAAAAAAAAATGGGCATGTTCTGTCTCTGATGACATTTGATTCAGTGAATTTATGACTCCTAGGGAGTTAGTAGATTGGGGATACAAGCAGCAGCCAGACCAGTGAAGGCTTTAAAAACAAGCAATCAAATCTCGGTCAATTCTGAAACTCTGAGGTCACCAGTGAAGGGCAGCAAGGACTGGCGTGATGATGCTTCTTGTTGTACCTGGTAGCAGCGTTTTGAATCAGTCTGTTTTGCTTTTAAATAAGAGCTTGAATGAATTCAGTGTACAACTCAAAAATCACAAATGGGCTTCTTGCCTCTTTGCAAACATTATTGAATTAGGCTCCCAGACCAGGGAGAGATTAATAACTTATTGCTATTGGAACATTATTGTTATATTATTTATGCACTTTGAGTGACACTGAATAATATATGATGATATTTAGAAAAAGTCTCATGAAGTGATGCACAAGTCTTTGCATATGAACGACATCGTCTAGCAGACCTTTATTTATTTCCACATTTCTGAGAATGCTTTTGACGCACTGGGAACCCCATTTTGATTTGTCACCTTTGCTTTATAATCCCAACCAGATAGTGGCCCAATCAGAAGCTTTATCTACACACTCAGGTAAATGAAAGAAATAAAATGAAGCTCAGCAAGGATATACCATTACCTGCGGGCTCGAAAAGGCTGTAACCAAAGAGCTATTTAATGTATAGCCTCTAAAAACCACAATTCAGCAAAGGTCAACAACCTTGTTAGCCACGTCCTTGATAGCTTCAGCTGTAAATGTAAAGGCACAGCTTACCACGGCAGCCACTTTTACAAGGCCAGGCCTGTCATTTGACATGAAAATATGGCCAATCTAGCCCACTGTAAAGATGCCAGTCTGCTCCAAGCCTCAGGAGCTCTGAGCCATGAAGGAGTCCAAAGCATCAGTGTATGTGCACTGCAGCTTGCCAAGGTACACTCATTTAACAGCACAAAAAGACTTGCACTGAGAAGCCGCATGTTTGTGTTAGAGATGATGTAAAATGGCCAGACTTCATATTTCACATCAAATCTCTCTTTTAAGATGGCTCCTCTCGGCTCTAACGCGCAAGGAAACAAACATTTGCATTTCAAAGTTCGTCAAATGAAAATAAATGAAAAGCAAACCCTTTTACGGATTTGGATACTATATTGGAAAGCAGGTCAGAGTCGAAATGAACATTTTTTTCTTTTACGGCTTGTAAAAGAGCTTCACAATGAATGCCAGGTTATGTAAAAGGATTGACACATCGTACGAGCCAGAGGCCTTCGAGGTTCCTCTTTATTCCACCGTCACAGTCTCGGGCTGAGAGCAGCCAAACATCGCACGGCGCAAACGAAAGGTGATGACGATGGAGGCTTTATTTCTGCTTGTTATCTTCTGATAAGGCTCAGAGAGAGTGAACAGAAAACGTTTCCCATCGTCATGTCGTGTAGCTGGTTTGAAAGGAGCTTTATCCTCAGTGAAAACAAATCCTAGATGACTATTGGTCTGCTGTAATTCCAAGCCCTATCCTTGAGCAGAGTCTTACAAAAGTGGAATACAGACTAAGAACTTGGGGACATCTGGTCTGAAAGAACCAGGAAAAAAAAACACCTCACGAATCAGTTTTATCTGGGATTGTTAAAAAATAAATAAAAAAAGGATTCTGATTGTCATTTCGCTGAAATGATTTCCCCCCCATGGGCCTGGCGGTCGATGTGCTTCGTCCGCTGTTGACAGTTCGCCCCACGTCTGTCAGAAAACACTGAAAAACAAAAACAAAACACCTCTGTATTAAAAGCACTTAATTCAATAATACGCCTCCTTATTTATGGGCTGTTTTCAGATATTTGGATGTGACTGAATGTGCTGAGGCCGATTTACAGTCAAACACTGAAGGGTTCTGACTTGGGTATATCGATGCACTGAGACAGAACCTTCTGACTCATGAAGTGAAGGGACACGGAGAGAGCCAAAGTCGTAATGAAAAGGAATCCTATCCAGCTATTAAACAAGAGAAGGGAAAACACAGGAGGCCTTTAATGCCGGGACATCTAACATGCTTATGCAGTGAGAATATATTTGCTCATAAAGCTCTTTGATGGTGGCCCTGTCCGTTCCAACGCGCAGCACCGCTCTGTGTAAATAACTGTGTATTGACCTCCCACCGCACAAGATTGAATGTGTTTCCATAGGTGCCATTTGGTACCATTCTGGGTTTTTTAACGGGCCCCACTCTGCTCTAGTCCCTGAAACTGTTGGGCGCAGAAGTTACGCCATCGGCGGTTAAACAGTGGGCTTTATCTGAGGTTGTAGAGGGATGAGAGGAGAACTGCAGCCCCCTCCTCCTCCTCCTCCTCCTCACAGCAGCATTATGGAGCTCTTTTTGATGTGCAGTGATATATAATGTCTGGTGGACTGTCCATCTCAAGTTACCTAGAGCGCAGGGTCCCGGTTCTATGTGTGATCCGTGTTTGTGTGCGCGTGGTTGTGAGGGGGCTGGTCTTCCGTCCCAAAGCTCTCGGTGAATGAGGACTCCCCACATAATAAAAGAAGGGTATTGCTGTCTTCCATAGGTATGTGTGGTTTGAAACTCAACACAGGTTGACTCAGTGGGGCCCACATGTATTATATATATATATTTGTTCTGTTTTGTTATATGCCAAATGATCAGCAACAGCAATCTCACCTTTTAGTCTCATCATTTACATTTTTTTTTTATGTTTCCAGTTAAATAATGCCGTTGATTAATCTTCCTCATTTCAAGATAACAGCTTGAAGTTTCATTAACTGGTGAAGTTTTGTCACCTATTCACCAAATTGCAGCCCCATCATCAGATAATGATTTCACAACAATAGAGTTACAGCAACGTCACGTCGCTTGTGTGCTTTGCCCCGTGAGTAAGAAAAACATTTGTTTTGGGGGTACTTAGAAGGATTTCCTTTGTGCTTTGCATAGATCGGTTTACTTTTTCTCTGCAGTTGTAAAAGAGTTTGGAGGCTGTTCATGTGACACAACATCTATAATCATATCAAAATAAAAAGGGGTAATAAAAATAATAATTACCAACTTTTTTCCAAATGTTAAAAAAATAAATAAACTACTCATCCATTTCTCTCCCACTGTAGCCTGTAACCCACTCAAATATACCACATTGATTACTTGTGTACTTGAACAGAGGTCATGTAAATCTCTTGCCAAAATGTATAGTGGATAGTTCTGGTCTAAACAAAAAGACGGCGTCTCTCAGATGGGCCTGCACGGATCTGCTACATGGACATGCTCGTGTTCTGCGGTCGAGCTCAGCCACTATCAATCACGAGGAATTTCCTCCCATCTGTGCGCAATCGAATTCTCTCACAGATTTGGGATTGCTTTGGAAATTTCCCTCACAAGCTCCTCTGAAGAGAATTAATCTGCCGCATGCGTGGGATGACTCAGGCTAACAATCTATCCAAATAACTTTGATGTTTACTTTTCATTTCCTATTGCACCACCATGACTTTAACAGTTTCTGTTTCATGTAGAGATATACTGTATTTCTAATGATGGATGGTCATTCCTTAGCTTTTGATTAAGTGTCATCATCAAAAATGTGAATTTGTCCCCCATCTGTCAGTCAATACTTTAGACTTTTAACGCTTCCGGAGCATATTGCAGGTGGGTTAGGGTTCTTATGTTCCTCGCCCACCGGCGAGCTGCTGAATGTTTCATTCTCTTACATACATTATCCAGCTCCTTTGCTACGATCAGGGCCGCATTCAGCTTTGGTGAGCCATTATTTGGGCTTGTTGTTGGACAACACTTCTATTTAAAAGCATACCAGTCGCACCTTTAACACGTTCTCTGAGTTCTTTGGACCTGCAGCGTTATTAACTACCACCTCCCAAAACAGAGCAGCCTCTTGTCTGGCTTTGAAGCCCCTCCTGATCCCATGCTGGGCTCTCCGTACCGTTGGCCTGCTCTGGCTCTGGAGTTGTGCTTTCACCAGCCCTATAAAGGTGTTTGTCACGACGCCAGACGTCCCTTCATGTCTGCCAGCCAAGTGCATCAAGTCTTGTCAGTCTGCTGGTCTATCATGTCGGTCCTCGGGCCTCGCTGATGTTTTGTGCCTTTAGAATTATGTGGCTTTTCAGTTAAATTATTGGATGTGGTTTAGCTTAGCGCTCCTTGTAAAACTTGTGATTGTCTGTGATTAATCCTGGCAACGTAGAGATTTGCGGGCAAATTCATGTTATGATTGTCACTGCCAGGATAGCATTGTGGCTACCAGCGGCTTTAAAATGATTTGTCGAATGTGCACATTTTTTGTTATATTAGCCACGTTTGAAAGCAGTTTGTCTTTAAAGATAAAGAATGTGCTTATTTTTATAACATTCAATCATTGCTGTGGTATTTTTTTATGCCAATTTCCCTGAGGTCAGTGTGCAAAACTTTTCTTAGAGTAAAAGCATTTTCCTTGTATTTTCTGATGACTCACCACGAGTTTCTGTATGCATTTTTTTTGTTTCATAACATGGTTATTGTTTCTCATTTTAATTACACTTCCTGTTTCAGTTGGTCCTGCTGTTTTAGCTCTCGTAAAAAAAACAAACACATAATCGGACAACTATTTAAAGGTGTGCTTGCACAGCTATTTAAAATAACAAATGTAACTACCGTAACAACTATATTATATTATACTATATTATATTGTATCAGACTGAGTTTTATGTAAAATTGTTCAAATTATCTACTTATTATGTTCACTCTGCTACAACTAGTAGTAGAAAGAAAGTGGATACACAATGTAATATGAATAAAGAGCACCACAAAATACAACAATCAATCACCAAATCAAATTGACATGGTTTCAAACAGTACAGAAAATTACAACCTTCATGACGTTTGGAGGATTTAATGCAAATTTGTTGGACAAATAAACCGGCTATTTAATGTAGGTCTGTTAAGCATTAAATACGTGATGTATTTAAAACACAAAGTCTCGTTCTACTCCATGGATCCATCAGACATCAGTAGGATCATACAGAAATGGGAACGTGATTTGGGTGGGCAATACATTGAAGATGACTGGAATGAAGCAATAGCCTCTGCCAAATCCACATTTATTTGTAATCGAATGAGAGAAACCCAGTTTAAGATAATTCATAGATCCCATATAACACCATATCTCCTTAATAAGATGGATAAGCAGACCTCCCCTCTTTGTATTAAATGTAAACGGTCGGTGGGGACATACATTCACTGTTTCTGGGACTGTCGTCTAATTTCAAGGTTTTGGAGCAATGTAGCCCAGGAACTGAGTAGGATTTTTCCTGTTAGGGTTACAAAGGATTCAGGACTTTTCATTTTAGGCTTGCCTTCAAAAACCTTATCCCTGAGCAGATTTGATTTCAGACTCTGTGACAAGCTGCTGTTTCTGGCTAGGAGATGCGTTCTGAAACAGTGGATAAGTGACAAACCTCCCACTGTTACACAATGGTACCAAGAAGCGTACAAAGTTCTGCCCTTAGAAAGGCTTACTGCACGTATGAAAGGGGATGATGGCCTCTTCGAGAGAACGTGGTCAGCCTTTTTGATGTACTTGCCCCCGTCCCTTCGGGACACAGTAAATAAGGGGAGATATGCGCTAAACTGGAGTGTTCCCGTGATCTAATGTCATCATCTACCTCAGAACTTATTGTTTTTGTTTCCTGGTGACTTGATTTAATTTACTGTGCATGTTATTATTTTTGTTGTATTTATTTCAGTTATTTCTATATTTTAATTCTTAACTTTGTTAGATTTTCTCCTTTTTTTTTTTTTCTTTCTCTCTTTTCTCTTAGAGCGAAACGAGTGGGCGGTGCGGGGTTACAGGGTTGGGTTTTTGAGTGACGATGGTATGGAGTTATATGTAGCAACTTTATTTTGGATGGTGGTGTATATTTCTTTGTATTTTGATATATTTGATTACAGAGTGCTTGTTATTGTTTATGTTCTGTAACAAAAATTCAATAAAATCTATGTACAAAAAAAAAAAAAAAACACAAAGTCTCAAACAAAACAGCACAACTTTGTCAAATTGGATCAAATTAAAGCAAGTTTTGTTGTCATGGATGCAAAACTCATATTGACTCGCATTACAGACCATTGTGAACTTTGAAATTCAAACATAATAGTATACAGCCTCTGCCAGATTGGAGGCTGAACCATCTGTATCTCGAGGGCTATACTTCAGCTTGTCTCTCCGTGGTGTGGATCGCCCCTCGCACCCCCTGTTCATAGATTTGTTCTCATGCTGGGTAGCCTGGCGGGCGCCACCAGTGGCAAAGCGCTACCACCAGGTGGTGACATGTACAAGTGCAAGTTTTAATTATGATAATCAAGGTGGACAGGCCAGCAGAGAAAATTATTAGCTGTGAAGATTGGTAGGAGGTTTGGAGACAATCAGGAGTGACAATAGCCATGCAGGACGGCGTGCAGGACGGCATGCAGGACGGCCTGCAGGACGCCATGCTTTGTTTTAGTTTGGTGTGAGTCAGTCGTTTTAGTGTAAACATTTGTACAAGTGGGAATGTAAGATAGAGGTGTGTGTGTGTGTGTGTGTGTGTGGCACACACTTTTGGCTTCCCCTGGTGTTTGGAGAAGTGGTTTGTCCCTTGGTCCTGGAATGGGGCAAATGAATGGAGCTGAGGACGGGAGAGTTTGTTGGGTGCCAAGTGTAAGCGATTTGTTTGTGTTCACAACCAAAGTGAGCGCCACTCCATTTGAAATGCCAAGGTGTTACGAGGATGCCGGCTTCCCGCAACATGTGCTCTCTTCTCTGAAAGGCAGGAGAGCTAATCGTTTCACGACCGTTGAAATCACCACTTTAAACTTTGTAGCCACTTAGCATGAACACCCAATCAGGGGTGGGGGTGGGGGTGGGGGATGATCAGAGCGGATCCCCAGTTAGGAATTCTTCCATTTTACTGCTCTTTTGGACTTAAAGATGTTTTTGTGCTGTGCCCATGCATGAGTTCCTCTGCTTCATTTTGCATTCAGCTTTTCTGCAGGTGATTCCATGACCTGGCTGACCATGAGAAAACAGGAAGGGACCAAGATAACGAGCTGAGAGAAGCTAAAATTTAGCCAGAACAAATTGATTTTATCCTCGTGAAAGTTTGCATGTCTGCTGGCGCTCGTAATCCTGCTACGAAAACACCACATTTTTGCGCTTCAACAGTAATTTATTCGAGTTTTCCCTCCTTCCTTTAGACACCTGCTTTGAGAGACGCTTTCCTCGTAGACGTTGTTATTTTTCATTTACTTGTGCCCTCGGGTTTTTCAATCATGCAACCATTACTAAGTAAACAAATAAGTTCCGGGCCTATGATGCAGACACAAATATAGACATGAGTTATGAGATTCAGAGAGGCCGGGGAAGGCTTTGGACCCTAATGCACAACATCTGCACTGGACAAGAGGCACAGCAACCGCATCCCTCCACAAACCCCTCCTTCCTGCTGTCGCATGCACACCTGTTGAAAGGGGGGGGGATGCAGACAGGAATAAAATTATCATTATTAACTGTTTAAGTGCTGAGTGATATGATTTATGGAGCCCAAGTGGGGCCAGTTGAGGTGTCAAGTTGGATTTCCAGAAGCATCTGTCTTGCGGTTGTGGCAGCTTGTTGTGCCTAGGGGTCGCATGTTTGCATCACACTTCTGACATCCCCTTTTCCATTTCTAACCCCCTTTCACACACACACACACACACTGACCTTCTCCTGTTTTAACTATGGTACACCTCTGATCGCTCCCCTTTCCTCTCTCCTTAAACCATCTATCCATCTGCACATCTGCTTTTCATTGAGGCCAGCATGTCTCTGAGGACTTGAACGCATTAAACGCTGGCATGAGCACAGTCTCACTCTGGCACTTAACACAACGCTTAGGTGACTTAAAAGGGAGAGGCGAGAATTATAGAAAATGAAGTGTCACCAAAATAAAAAATCACCCCAGATTACCACCAATTACACTTAATAATGCTGTCCGGCCCATCTGCTGATCAGATGGAGGACTGGATTTATCTGATACCAAGAACAGTGAGGAGGAGATTCATTGAGCGAGACAGCGACATAGACTCTCAACAATTTGATGGCGTGGTTTGATCTTTTCGGTACTCGATAGACTGGAATGCTTTGCATGGTAATGAAGTCTGCGTATCTTGGAATAATCGCTTTGTTGCTTGAGAGGAGCGGCGTTCTGCTAGATTGGAGACATGTGTCTGCTCTGCTTTATTAGTCCTTTAATTGTCACTGAAGACAGGAGAGTTTTTCGCTGTTTTTCGATGACTCTGATCATCAAACCCTTGAGGCATCCTGAATAGGTGTACAATTACAATGCACTCTTAACTCGCCACGATGATCCCCGACGTGAAATTCGTCCAGCATGTGAATCGTGTAGTCAGTGACCGCAACCTTCCACCAACAAGCGAGCCTTCCCCCTCATTATTGAGTCGGCGTTCATTAACTGCCTCAGCCTATTGTTTTATTTCTCTGCCTCCATGGTCACAGTGGCCGCATTAATCAGCAGAGGAAGGATTAGAAAGCACTTTCCACTCGCGATCACGATGCATCTGAGTTTCTTGGCCCTGCGCGCTGGGCTCCCAAAGGATTTTGACAAGAAGGAAGAATGACAAATGGATTACATCAGAACAGGCGTGTCGCAGAATAATTGAAACCTTGCTTCCCTCCACAATCTCAGCCAAAAAAAGTAATCATACATTTCCCAAAACAACTTCTCAAATAGCCATATTTATCCTTTTATAATTGCAATCTTCTTGGGCTGCATGAGTTTTTCCGATTTGGGTGAAATGGAGCATGCACACTGGCACACTGCACTTTAAATCTTTCTCCTCTGTACCTGAGAAAGCTCCTCAGTTTACCGTCATCCCGTCAGTGATGCTCACTGAAAGGACAGTGCTCCTTTAATGATACAGTTGAGGAGAGGAGGCAGGGTAACTCTATAGTTACCACGTGATGACATTTATGGAACGGAAGAGACCACTTTAGATGTAACCACGTTATTAGGCATAATGTTATCTACGGGCACCGTTTCTCACACACAGCTTTTTGTCTTTATCAGGGTGTTGTAGTAAGAGGCGGGAAACAAAGGAGTCCTTATTTGTTCCTTTTCGTGCTCTGTTGGCAATGCTAATATCAGTGGCTGTTTATAAGCATGAGCCAGCACATCTGTACATGTTCTCCATAATGAACACAGCATTTGCCGCTGGTGCTATTGGTCCTGGAATACTGGTTTCATTCTGTCTTCTCTTCGCTGTGCCTGCCTCCCTGATTCTACACCCGTGAAGTGTCAGTCCTCATTTGGTCTTAGTTTGCATGCGAACAAAGAACATTTCCTGCTACTTTCAGTATTTCTTATCAGTGTATCCCTAAGGTGAGACAGTGAATGCATTTCCATCCATATTAATCACTTGCAGCAGAGATTTGTTTCTTCAATCCTGCAGGGTTTACATCCATGCCTATTTGAAAGTCTTCTTTCCATTGCTACGCTTCTTTGCTCATTGCTGTAAGTCTGAGACTGATGCCAGCAACCTCAGGGATGTGCGTGATATGAAATAATCATGGAGCCAATGTTAAAACTGTATCCTTCCATAGTGTAAGGAGCGATCAAACCACACATGTTACCTTGAAATCTGTTTAGTTTTGTCAGTGGATTACACAGAGAGATATTTTTCTTAAACGTTCTCCAGGAGAAAACTTTATAACAAAGAAATATTCATTCATTTATTATTCATCTTCTTGAAGATGAGATGATCAGAAATTGTCTTCAGCTGCAAATCCGAATCCGGTTAATGGGTGTCGTTGGAACCTATCCCAGCTGACATTGGGCGGGTCTTGAGTTATTCACAGGAACCACAGATGGACAGACAAACATTCACTCTCACAGTCATACCTACGGTTAGTTTAGAATCTCCAATTCACCTACGTTGCATATTTTTTTGGTGGTGGGAAGAAGCCGGAAAAACCCAGAGAGGATGCACGCAGACACGGGGAGAACGAACGACCTTCTTGCTGTGAGGCAGCAGTGCTACCCACTGCATCACCATGCTGCTGCAACAAAGGATTATGTTAGCTATAATGAACTCACAGCTGTTGACCCCGTAGACCACCCATAAACTGCACAAGCATGGGCATCTCTCTATCATAAGTGTTAAAGACAAAAGCGAATGAAATATTGAGTAAAGTAGTGGGATAAAATGTCACTTTAAATTATTATGCATTTTAATTTTACAAGTTTTAAAACCTGCAATTGTATATTTTTATTTTGGTTTCTCTCTCTCTCTCTCTTCTTCTCCCCTCCTGTCACCGCTGCTGGATGGTCTTGCATTTCACCCCAGTCCCCAGATGCTTTCTCTGGCTTCCACCTCCTGATCAAACTAGGCTATAACACACAATGAATGTTCAACGCTGAATTACCGCATGGCACATTCAATATGAACGGAATTTACTGCTGGGTCTCATCCAAGGCACCATATGTTGAGGAGCCTGTTCCACCAACCCGAGCGTGACGGATTCCGTTAACGTAGCGAGGCTTTAAATCAGCTCCAGCCTTCAGTGGCGGGATCAAGACGTTTAACACTCATTTAACACTCGGACTATAATCTCCTGGAGACACTCGAACGGTGTCTCTAGGATGCAGATATATGTCCATTTGAGCTTTCGCAACACAGTGCAACATTTTTTCCAGGCTTTTTCCTATCCCATTGGAAGCACATGTTTATATTGGAATCAGTAAATTTAAGCTATTTGTAACGAGTTTCAGTCAGACCTGTTAATGACTCCACCGCAAATTGCCATGCAAATGGGAAGATGCAACGCATAAGATAGACAACTAGTAGGGGTGTGGTTTGGGCTAGTGCCCACGGGCAGTGGCAGCGTCCTCCGACTGTGGCCCTTTGACGAATGTCTCCCCTCTGCCTCGCTTCCATGCTTCCAGGTCCTCATATGCAGTAATTACAGTATAAAATGAATCTAAAGTTACAAAAACATTCAAGTACCTAACGATAAAACAATAAGACAAGTGTGTGAATGAATAAAAACTCAAAACAGATCCAGACGGAACATGAATGACATTGAATTGATGATTTAATTCACTCAGTGGTGTCAACAGTGTTTTAGAAAGTTTGGGCACAGAAACCTAAGATACACAGAGGAGCAGAATGATGAATGGCATCTGGGGGATTCAGGGTACAGACATGCGTGTAAATCACAAGTGCAGAGAGAAAATCAGCAACATGACAGTAATGTGGCAGGAAAAAAGGCACACAATGGAATTACAAGCCATTATAGGTTGTTTCCTGTGGTGGCTCCAGACCTAGTTTTGAAATTCTGCAATGCTTCTTGTCATTCTTGCGGCCTGGTACTGCTGCACTCGAGTTGAACAGCGTGGCGCTCATGCGTACGGATAGAGGAGGGTACCACCACCGACACTCGGGTCCATCTGATATCTGCCTTTTAATCAGAACCATATTTGAGACATGTTTTTCTAGAAATTCTTTTTTCAGTCTGAACCCAAGCAGGCATAGAAATTAAGGGTAAATTTGTCAAAAAACTGGAAACGTTACTATTTTAATCTGGAACCGTTCGATCATAGAATAAGTAGTACAATGAATCAGCGAGCGTTTGGTTCCAGAAGGGATTCTACAGGCGCCGTACCAGAAATTGGTGCCAAAATTCCGTTTCAATGGCTAGCTCTAATACCAGGTGTAGAGTTTTTATTTTTTATTTTATTCTAACCAAGTCCAGCACAGCTTCCATTGAATAATTTTGGCAGCGACGACTCTTTCAACTGACATTTCCAAGAAAATCAAGCCGGAAAACATTGGTTGTATTATCAGTCTGTTTTAGTAAAACAGTTTGCAGACACACAAATCAGTGTTCTGGGATCATCTCTGTCTTCCGTCTGTCCCTATGCAACCAATTTACATGGGAGACTTTTCCGGGCAAGCGTCCATTCTTTATTTTTCAGTGGTTGGAAGCTCTTTGTCTCGTAGGGTTACACTTACAGCACTGCCTGCTGTGGGTTTACAATGGCGGTGACTATACATTCATGTGGATGTATGAGAAAGAGAGCATGTGCATCCAGTCAAGGCCTAGACTGCCAGTTCACCAAGGGCTTGCTTTAATTTAGTTGTTTTTGCTTTTGCGTGCATGAATATGGACACTCGAGGCTTAATTAAACGATCGCTGATGATGTTAGTCATTTCCATCCTGACTCATGTCACTTCTGGCCATCCTGTCTGAATTATTCCTGACTTGAGGCAGGGAAACACTTTACATCACTGGGCCTAAAAACTTTCATCCAGAAACAGTACATGGAGCTTAAAAAAAAGGAATAAAATAAAAAAAGATCCAATAAACAGAAAAAAATGTTATTGCTTAAAAACAGGCCAGGGCTGAACTACATTTTGTCTTCTGTTAACAGCTTTGAGTGAAACCAGCCGATGTTCCTCAGGTCCTCTGCTGATGTTGGGCTGTTTACGTTGCTCACTTGTCCTTTTATTCACGTCTTTGTCTTTCTGATGTGATCCATGCAAAATAATTGCAGAGGAGACTATTGATGCGTCAGCTGCTGGGGGATGTGTATGTAAAGATGGTTATAAACTTCTCTTTTTTGCTCTTGTCCTTTCTTCCTCAATGTCTTCTCCTTGTTTCTTCTTTCACTGCTCAAGCTCCATCTCATCCTTGTTAGAGTTGTGTCTGCAACTCAAATATTTAGTTTTGCAATTTTCATTTTCAGTTAATTTTACACTATCCCTCTCAATCCTTAACAGTACCTTTTTACCACATACATACATTTTGGTCAAATTCATAATTTATTTGCAGATATTCATCAGAGAATAACAAAGAAACACTCATTTTTTTATGTCAACCAATTCCTGGATGCAAGTAAAGCATTAAATCGCGAAACAAGCTTTTTAAATGAGAGGCAGATTAGCTTCAAGAATGTAACGAAAGGCCAATTATTTGAAATTATTCACTTTATTTGCAAAGTTTCCCAAAATGGGTAGAGTTTTAGGTAAAATTAAATGATTATAAAATGACAAAGAATAAATTATTGAGGTCACCATCCTCCCAACTGATGCCAGACGTAAAGGGACAGTCTGATGCCAGACGTAAAGGGACAGTCTGATGCCAGACGTAAAGGGACAGTCTGAGTGGTCACACTTACCGGCTGGACCGTCCTGGAATATTATTGTGTGTTACTGTATCTTATTTTTCCAGGATGCATGCATCACCATTTGGAATATAATTTCTCAATTACTAAAGCAATAAAAGTTGGCAGTAAACTGTGTTATTCTTACTAGTCACTAGTTGGATTGTGCCAAAGATTTCAGCCATCGCAGCCAACAGTTATTCCCCAAGAGAATATTCTAATCTAATTTTAACATGTCATTGATGGCGTGGGTCCCACTCTAAACTCATTAATCTTCCAGGATAGATGGCTTGATCCGATCTGCTTTGCCAATATTTAGTATTAGGGTGACGCTGGGTCGCTGCTCTGCCGGCTTAAATACACACGAGAGTATCTGCACAAGAATTTAACCAGTTAAATGATGCTTGTCCTGTTCTTCTTTCAGTGAGTGTCGCTTACTGTTCGGAGAAGGATGCGAGTTCAGAGCTGGGCGATGCTGAGGGCGCCCTCGTGCGATGTGGGCAGAGCTTGCCACTGTTGGGTGGGGGTCATTTAGTGGGGCTTCATACCCAGAGCCTCCACTGTGGCAGACCTACACCCGATCTGCTTCTGCAGGACAGCTCCCACCGGGACCCCAGGTAAACGGCCACTGCTGTTTTAAAATGTTTTTTATTCCTGTTCCAGATTCGAGCTGGGTATAGTATTACTAACTGTGCAGGTACCATGTGTTTTCCATTCTATTTGCTATTGTGAATCAGATGCGCACGTACGTAGCTGGAACGCTTTTCCCATTCTCATAAAAAGCACTGAAGCTGGTCCAAAGTAGCAACATTAATTTTACACTAATGCAAGTCTTCTGTTGCACAACCTTCCACTACTGTTGGTCAACTTAAGAGTTTCCAGTGAAGCTCTCTGTTGTCTGTCCGCCCCCACACCCCCTTATTCTTCTCCTCTTTCCTCAGTCATCTGACTGAAAAAGCTTATCTGCAGACATTCACTTCTCCCATATTGCCTCTCAATATTGTCACTACAGCCACAGCCCAACAGGAAATGGCATTCTGAATAGAAAGAGAGAGAGAGAGAGAGCGGGTCAAGTCTTTATTTACACTGACAAAGTCTGCCAGTGGGCTCTCGTCAGTCCTTGACTAGCGTGCGTTCTGTTTTTTCGCCAGCGTGCGAGAGACAAAGACTATTCCTTCATGAGACAGCGGGGGGAGAGAAGAGAGCTCTTCTCACATCACTCAGGAGCTTTGGACAAAATCCATAATGAGCCAACTGACAGGAATGATTATGTAGAAGATCACAGCAAAGCAGGGAGAAATCTGACCCGGGTTCTCCATTCAGCGGGGCATAGATTCCCACCATAATACACAGTATTGTAAATGGCGACCCTTCAGAGACAGCAATTATACTACCTAAACAGGTGACTTTCTATTTATCACCACGCTGGGTTGGGTTTAACCCCTTTGTGCCTTCAAAGCTCGTCAGGCGGACAGACGAGCAAGTGGCCTCTCAGTCGCGATCCATCCCAGCCCTCTCTCTATTCTTAGTCGTAAATGCCCTTTCATATCCCCTCATTTTTAGAAGATCCTGTTTCGTTTATTCATAAAGCAACACTTCATCAGCAGTAGCTGCTACCTTATGGCTCTGAATCCTTAGCCTGACCCGTCGGACGTTGATGTCGGCTCCCCTTTGTCCCTTACAATGAAATATTTTATCATGTGCTTTTGATGTAAACTGAGTGTGAATGAAGACGTGAGGGACGCAGGAATCTAAACTCTTTTCCTGCTGCTTTTCCTTTCAGGAGGCTCATTTATTCCTCTCTGTGTGTTGTTCTCCTCACAGACCCGCCCCTGCCTTCCCGAGGACCCTGCCAGGGGCTTCGTCCGGCCTAGGCTGCGGCAACAGAGCTCAGTCCTCTGTCCCTTACCCAATCAAACAGGAGAACTCAATGGGCTACAAGATCTCCAACGTCCATAGCACACCCGAGGACAGGTTTCAGAACTGCAATGCAGCCCGGCTTTTGGGGGGTACAAGGGATGAGCTAGTTGGAGCGCCGCATGTTAGCAACGGCGGCAGTGGCGTATGCACAGTGAGCGGCGTGGGTAGCGCTGTGTCAGGGGACGCATTGCAGTCGTTTAATAATGAAGATGGCTCCTCCCCTCTGGCTTTGTCCCCAACTAGCTCCCATCATTCAGCGCAGCTGCTCAGTGCTAGCGGTCTGAAGAGACGCTGCCCATCCCTGGCCTTGCAATCCACCGCCGTCACGGGCTCGCCATCAGCCGCTGTCGCCGAGGAGGTCAATATCACGGCCGTCACCTGCTCCTCCTCCTCGATGTCGATGGTCGCCTCCATCAACGGGTTCCGCGTTAACCTTTCGCCCAGCCACGCCAGCAGTGCCAGCTTCTCCTCCTCCTCTTCCTCCTCCTCTTCAACATCCCCACACTCTAACTCCTGCTCAAGGGAAGCACCTCAGAGGCCCCCACCTCACGGTAGCCCCCACCAGGCCACGATACAGGAGAGCTGCCGACTATCCTCAGGTGCAACCTGCCTGCCGTTCCTTTCCTGCTCCTCCTCCTCCTCCTCCTCTTCGGTGTCATCGTTGGAGCCGGAGCACAGCCGGGGGCTGTGTGAGGATCAGGGCTCCATGCTTCAGGGGCGTGGGGCTGGGGGTGTGGGTGGAGGAGGTGGCTCAGACGGTTTAGGGCTACTGATAAGCGGGGGCCTGATGGCTGAAATGCTGCACCAGGGCCCTGAAGCTGGGACTCTCCTGGAGGGGGGCCATCGATCAGGCCCTGCTCTGAAGCAGGAGCCCCTGGATGACTTTTCTCCCAGCGAAGATGAACTCTTTCAGCACCACTATCATCATCATCACCATCACTTGGGTGGTCGCAGCGGGCACCTTCGTCACCCTCAACACCCGCCTCGTTCTAGCATGCCTCCGCCCTACCACTTGCACCAATACGTTGGGCCCTGTGCAGGGAGCCTGCTGCACCACCAGACTGAGTATGCGGCACCAGCCCCCTCCCTGGAGCTCAAACCCAACACTGGAGGGCCTCCTGGGTCTCAAAAAGCTCCAGAGCGGGATGAAGCCAGAGGAGGAACGCCAGCCGACAAGCAGGTGTGTCGCTGGATTGACTGCAGCGCTGCGTACGAGCAGCAGGAGGAGCTTGTGAGGCACATTGAGAAAGTTCACATCGACCAGCGCAAAGGTGAGGACTTCACCTGTTTCTGGGCGGGCTGCATTCGACGTTACAAGCCCTTCAACGCACGCTACAAGTTGCTCATTCACATGAGAGTCCACTCCGGAGAAAAGCCCAACAAGTGCATGGTGAGTCATCACAATCTGTAAGATTATCTACCGGTTACTGAGCAGACCCAAACATCTCTGGTCAGTAATATACATAACAGATTGATCCATAATTGATGAAAGTCCCCTCGTGGTCAGCTGTCGTGTTTGTGCAGGTTCTGGCCTCTTTTTGAAAGTATTCTGGTGCATTTATTGGTTTAATGTGAGTCTAGTTTGTCCAATAATTGCAACCATCTGTTAAAAAAACAAAAAAAAGCTTTTGTTTGAATTAAACACAAGCACATTTTTTTCAAAGTAATATGGTCCCTCAAGATGATTCCCCCCCCCCCCCTCTACAAGATACAAGTTCTTTTTGTCCGAAAACAAGACCGGACTTGCTTCACTGCTGATTACTTTTCAACACAAACTTTTATTTTGTTTTGCTTGAGAAACGGTTATGATTTTAGTTCCTATATTGTAGTGGAACATGTAAAAAATAATAATAATAATAAATTCCACTGACTGTAAGAGCTGCGCTACCTTGTCAGTATAAATAGATTTGTGGTTGTATTCTCTACAGGTAAAGGCTCCAATTGCTCAAGTCAACACACACTAATCAATGTCAAGCTGTCACTCCCCACCGTCCCCTAGCAAATGGAAAAAGCCCTCCAACCTTAAGAATGATTCAGTCCAAATACACAATTAGTCCACAATTTGTGTAGGGCGAAGCCGTGTTTATTTTCATGAGCACTCTGTTTTTTGAGAGGGGATTCAGATCCTGAAAAGCCAACACATATGGTTACCATAACCAAACAATGCCTACATTTGATCCTTTTAAATGGGAGCTTTTAAATGTTTAGCTGTCCCACAAGTATAAAGTGAATGGGCTTCATATCCAAGCCAAACATGAGGAGAAATGTAGCAGTCTGGAGAAGGGAGCCACGGTGGGATGGTCGGTAACTTTTTTGTTTTTGCTGTTGCTTAATTCACAGCTTCACCCAAAGGCGCTGTCAAAAGTGGTCTTCTTCAAATTTAGGAACCCATTCAAATACTAATTATAGAGTCCACAATATTGCTATAGCACCCATTTTATCTCAATTGCCTCCCCCCCTAAAAGACAACATAATCCAGTCCTTGCTTCTTTTCTGAGTAGCTGTGGTTGTAAGATTAGCTGCGGTGAGGGCCCATTAATAGAAAGCTGCATTTCATGGCAGTTTTCTGGAGAGCTGGAGAAGTAATCTATGTTGATTCCACTGATTCTGGGGCTTGTTAGTGCACATTGGAGCCGAATGCTGATAGAAGCCCAAAACACGCAAACCCTGATGCTGCTGCTCCCCCTGCTTCCTGTCACATCGGAGTATCTGGCGTTTCTACTGCCTTGACTCGGTGCGAACAAAACGTTTGGAAGTAATTTGCTGCTTTGTGCATTTGTGATATATTAAAGGCTTTCGTTTGTTTTTTTTAGCTTTTCTTCGTCGTTGTCGACGCTGGTTTTTGGAGTGTTGTAATGGATGCATATGTGTCGCTGTGAAGATTTGTCTTAGTGTGGACTAGCCACTGGACTCTGCCTCTGCATCACCCTCATTTCACGCACACAATAGGAAGTATTGATTCCACATACAGTGCGTGGGGTCGTTTTTTCCGACAGAACATAAACAGAACTGTGAAACATTTTCAAGCTTGAATAAACACATCTAATCAGCAGGGATTGAATGGATGTTGATGTGGGACTTCAGCAGATAAACCTGGGGGGGGCAGAGAAAATAAACACACTCTCGGTGTGTATTTGTAACTGTGTTTGCATATACTCTTTACGGGTTCAAGGATTATGTACACGTAGAAAATCTAGTGTCACTGCCTGCATTTCAAGCTGCTCTTTTTTCAGCAGAGCTCGTCCCAAACTCGTATTTTTTTTGGTCTTAAGATCAGACGCCTGTTGTGTGTGTTGTGCTCACGCAATAGACAAAGGCATTTAAAAATTTGAGCAATTTGTAGAGAGGAAACAGATGAGACGTTCTGCTGAAAATCCAGAGTTAATCCTATTTGTAACTTTCGAACACTCGATTCCAGCTGAGATTCAAGATATATAAATGTGTGTGTGAATTTATGTGTAATCCCTGTTACAAGGGATACGTAGATATTATAAAATATTGTGATTTTCTTTTAGTCCATTACTACGGTTCTGTTACATCCTAATATGTTTGGTCCCCTCTCCTTGACAATTAAAGGCAGCCCAATGTTGTGTCGGGCAGTCAAGCACTGAAGGACACACGGGCAAAGAGGAAACAACATAATCTCTCTGCAATATCCTGTTGTGTTTTACGCCTAATTCACTTGTTGTTTTAGTTTATTACATTTTTCCTGTGTCTGCATAAATATTAAAAATATATCCAGCAAGAGTAGCCCTGACATGATCTCAGACTTTGATATTGGTCTCTGTCAGAAACTGGGCCAACAGAGCCGAGCATCTGTGAGCTACGAAGGCCAGAAAATATCCTCCTTAAACCGCGGAAGCTCCGTGAGCAGAGAGGACCGAGTGTTCATATGGCAGAGTGACTTCAGGCGGGAGTACTGACCTGCGCTTTATTTGATTTCTTTGGCATAATTTTTTTTTATTCATATTTTCCTAGCGCTGTCCAAAACAGTCGCATGGCTTCAAGTGTTATTAAAGGAGGTTATGTTGTTGTGGGATTAAGGATTCAATCAAGACATGAAAGTTGATTTAGTGGTCCCGCTACGCTGCAGACTGAAGTAAATGCTAAAGGGAGGATCATTTGAAAGGAAAGAAAATGTTTTTAACACAGATTAAATATGGTGTAATGTTTAGGGTTAGGGTTTATGTTTGCACCTGAATGAAAAGGCACAATTGTTGGGACATGCTTACTTAATTTAAAGGGAATTAATTAATGGTATGTCGCATTAGTGAAGGTTTTAATTATTCAACATCTATATGGCGATTTACTTTTTATCCCCCACCCGTCCATTTGTCCATCCTATTTCATATGTAGTATAACTCATCAATATTTCCACTTGGACATTCCCTGTACTGAAGAGACACTTCCTAAATTAATTAACTGTCTTATTTTTGTTTTTACTTTGGAAACTGACAGGGGCATATATATAAATAATAAATAAATTATTTCAAACTGACTAAAAATTCAATGAAATGCACCTGTGGCAAGGCCTCCTGAATGCTTCATGCCTGTTATTTGATTGAAGTTCTTGATTTGTAATCCTAGAGTTTAATAATGTGATATAGAGACGGAGACGAGATGCTGAGCCGCACATTATTTCTTAACAATGATGAAACACAGCTAGCATTAACTGCTGAAAGTGGCTCTGCCCAAACTTACACTGATGTGTGCACATGCAGACAAACACCACTCACAGAACCACTCAGTCAAACCACTTGTTGAAGGAAAGTTGGATGTTTGAGGTCCACCGGAAAAAAGATCATGGAATTTCCTTTTTTTCAGTGGTGTGAAACCAACAAACATATATATATATATACCGTATATATATATTTAGATTTATTAGACTGATTTTTGGAGGAGCGTGTCAAAATCCCTCTGCAGCAGATGTTGAGACATCGAGCATGGGCCAAGGCCAAGATGGCGTTTGTTTTGAGGGATAAATGGAGTCTTTTGTGAGCAACTCAGACGCAGGAGATGCAACAGGGAGTACCATTAGCTAATTAAAACTGAGGTTCAGCACATGACCCAACTTTTCCTCTGAATGCTGCCTGAAACTGGAGCTGTCTGGGCTCTGGGTGCAGGTGGCGAGTGACGTTGATATTAATGTGTTTGTACCCGTATGAGCTCCTGACACCCTGGCCTGTCTAGACAATTTCAAAACCACGATAACTGAGCCCGTTTCTGAACCAATGGCACCCAAAAACACCTGCAGCGAAGATGTAGGCAGCCTGGTTTAGTTTAAGTTATCCTAAAGAGAGCTTTTAGAAAAAAATATATATAAAAATTAATTCTGTCAAGTGGCAAATCATTTCTCTGTTGATGGCAACATAAAAAAAAAAAATCTCTAGTCGCAGTCACAATGTTTTGGACCCAACAGCAAGAACGTTCAGACATTCAAGCTGACCCGAGGAACTCAGCTATGCGTAGAACTGAATTACCAACTGGATCAGCGAGGCCAACTGGTTCCTTTCACTCCAGTGTAGCGTTTTAGGGGAGAGCTCTGTATATGTCTCATTTAAAGTAATCAGAGTCAATAGCAGAGAAAGGGCATTGATTCAGCGTGTCAGCAGCTGAACGCTTAGGAAGCAGAGCTCTTTAAAGCCTGTCAAGCAAAGACCTCACCAGGGCCAAACGAGGACCCGCCTCAACTATACCCACCTAATGATTTTCAGAATTAACTTTGTCAGTTACTCTCAAGGCAAATGAGTTCCCCAGGTAGCGCAGTGGTCTCATTCTACAAAGCCATAATCCCACCCAGTGGTTTGACTCTTTCTGTCAGGTCTGCTGTGCTGCTTGGCAGTCCAGTCATCCCGCTAATAGTAACGCATAGCTGTCCAGATGTGATATTAGTGTGATGAAACTGCTGGCAGAGGAGCTCTGGGACTGATGTTTTGGCACACGAATGAAAGCCCTGCTCGATTGATTGATCCATTTTGTTTGAATTGTTGATTGGACCAGGCCAACTTCTTGTCAGGGGAAGAAACATTTCCCCGTCAAGTCTTTGCAGTAATGTGGTCCAATTATCTCCCCAATTCTGCCCCCCCCCCCCTCCTCCAACAGATCTGAATTTAGCACCAGTGCTATAACCCCAGCATTTAACACATATGAAGAATCAGGGTCACCTCTGGATGCTTTTGTTAGGCCAGATATTTTATTTCAAATAATGACATAATAATGGAACATTTAAAAAAAATATTGAGAAACATTTTTTTTTTTTTAACTTCATGTTATTTTTTATTGACCATAAATGAGGTTATTAAAACAATTTGTGTGTGGAGATATATTTAAATTAAATATGGCAAATATAGTTACAAATAAGTGAAGTCAAATACAATTAAATGTATGAGATTAATAATGTTATTTTAAATAATAGATTCTGGTGAATTACATGTATGTCTGTTATGGTTTTTAATGTTATCATTTAAAACCCTTTTAGCAAGTATTTATGCTTACAATTAAATGGATTTAGCTCTGGAGAATACTGAGGTGATACATTTAAATTATATTTTTTTTACATTAAAGATTTAAAAAACTGCAGTTTTTTAATTTTAATTCAGTTTCTCTCATCTTTTTTTCAGAATATTTTCTTTGTACAAGTGATAGAATTATCCTCTATCTTTTCATTTCTAGATTGTCACGTAACGTTTCAGGGTTCACCTAAGTTTAATGATTCTGGAGATGGAAGGACCCTGGAGAACCCGGAGAGAACCCACGCAGACACGCGGAGAACATACAAACTCTATTTGTTTATGCTAGCTATTATTTTGGAGCCATTAAATAATTAGTTCCAGGTAGAGCTAAAGTAAGACCTGGTTTGGACTTTCTGCTGCGCGGACAGCTCCCATCCAAAATGCTGAGTTGTTATGTTTGGGGTCCTCGTCCATCCAAGGGTTTTTAACATGAACAAACATACAGAGACTTTTGGGATGAAACAGGGTGCTTTTAGAACCAGAGCTAACAATCAGTGTTGGTTTAACATGCACAGTGTAAGCAGCGGCATATCTTCAAAATATTCTACTCGAGGATAATAAAACTGTCTCGGGCTACAAGAAGGTCAAGCGGTTGCGGCTGTCTTGCTGTCAACCTCCTCACCAGGTATCAAAGCATGCAGGATTTACTACATGCGAGGCAGTCTAATTACATTAGTGCGGAATGCAATATTTTGAGTTTCTCCATTTCCTTAACATTTAATCACACTCTGGTATCGGAAACCTGAAGACCCAAAGGCTGCAGTTCATTATAAATTGCGCAGAGATTGTGTCATAATAGTCCAAAAACATAATCAGTTTAGCCTCTCTCCTGAGCCAGATCAGTTTACTAATACATCAGATGGGTGAAGCTTGGGTGTCCGGGGTCCCCATCGTGTTCAGGACGCTGCTGCTCAGAAGCAACCCCCCCCCCCCCCCCCCCAGACTCTCAGAGTTCCCCCCTGGTTGTCTTCCTGTCATGCATCATTTGCATTGTGGAGGCGTACTTAACCATTTGTTTGCAAAAGTCAAACAGATAATTATAGCCAAAATATGTTTGTGGCATTTAACAGGACAGGCGATGTAATGTGTCCTTTCTTCTCTGAGACGACCGTCCACTCCCACTCATCACATTCACACACTGGGCTCATTTTGTACCCAGTTACACTTTGCACCACAGTAGCCACTCCGCAAACATGTCCACCAAACTGGTCAGTTGGTTGCGCACGTGTGTGTGTGTGTGTGTGTGTGTGTGTGTGTGTGTGTGTGTGCACGTGAGCTCAGGTAAATCTCTGGGAGCATCCAGATGTTTGTTTTTGTTTTTTTTGCTGACTTGTCAGAAGGTAATGCATACAAACGAGTCCAGAGGAACATCCACCCCTCGCTGCACTAACATCGCCCACCAGCCAAGCAAACAAGAGGAACATTTATACACACTGGGACCACTTCTGTCTGCCACACCACAACTCCAGAACTAGAGTATGCCTCCGCCGGGGCAGACCCCACCACGCCACACCACAGCATGCAAAGCTCGACCTGCAGCTTGAAGTGTGTGTGTTTCTCGCTCTCATTCATATATAATATATATATTATATAATCTCAGAGACTGAGTTGCTACCGTACAAAATAAACACAGAGAAATGTGGATGAATTATGTAGTGAAAGATTTGTTTACGTTAAGGTGTCAAGATTAAATTGTGCACTGCTGCGTTCTGTGGTCGCTGCGCCGGACTTAATTTGTATTTTTGAGAAACTGTGTGAAGGCTGGGGAAAACGGTGCCAGACAGGCAATTCAGCTGCACTGATGTCATCCCCCAAAAATTATATTATTACCCAGAATTCAACACAGGGCATTGTGAATGACAAGTGATGTGGTATGAACTGAATGCCGACTTGACTCAAGAGCATTTTTGAAGCGTTAGCAGAGCCGTTTCGCACACAGCTCGAGTGTTTGGTAGACCAAGCTTTCCAAGGCCCGTGTAGACCCGTGTGTGTTTACACTGTCAAGACCTTCGACAGGTTTTCAAATGCTCACCACAGAGCGAACGAGTGGAGAGCGATCCAAATGGAAAGTCAAATATTCTTTTCGTGAAATTGCACAGACGTTAATGATAATATAATCTAATCTGCAGTAATTAACAGGAGACGGGACTGAAGAGACAACACTTTGAGACACTGCGACAACACTGAGACAACTCTCAGACATAGAAGGGACATGTAAGGACACGAGACAGAATTTGCTAGTATTCTATCATGTTATTGGGTGACCCTGTAGTAGTAGCAGGAGACTTTGACATCTAAAAAACATCTGTTTCACATTCAGCGGGGTCAGCTTTGGAATTAGTTGTACATCTGTGTCAAAAAAAAAACAGTTTATGCGAGGTTTAGAACCCGAATGCTTGAGTGGAAGTCAGAATCCTTTAAGTGGGCGCATATCCTTTTGTTTTGTCTCCTTTCTGACGGCCATCATTCAGACTGTTCCATGTTACAGCCGCCGTTTCTGTAGGTTGAGCATCCTTGGCAAAGTGAAAACACATCACCATACCCAGGTTGGAAATTTCATTTTGAAAGGTACTGAGTCAATAAATCAGGTCATGCACGATTTAAAGACCAGCCAGGAAGTACATGTTGTATATTGGAAAAATGTGTAGTAATGTGTCTGCTCTAACGGGCTAATTGAGTCAGGCCTGCGAGCACCAGGCTGAGACTCGCATTGCGGCTAACATAAACACGTGTCTGATGAAAGTTTTGAAGGAAATATTCCATGAATATGAAAACCTTTACTCAAGAATACCAGTGAATAGCCGAGCCTCGGGATTTGCAGATGGCCAGTCGCTCCAATCCTCCGTAATTGCCCAGGAATGAGGAGTGGTTTTGTACTCAAGTAAATGTGTTTTCCTATGTGCCAGAGGGCACAGGCATGTTAGTGTGGACTGAATTATTGAATACGAGCAGAGAGCTATATGCTAAAATGTGGTGAATTGATTTATTGAGATGTGAATGGACGGTGATGTGCCGACTGCGAATGACTGAGCTTTGATTCGACTTGACACACTGAATTTCTGGAGGAGTCTGATATATTCCAACCAGCCGTGTCCACATAGCTGGAAACTGTAGTCTGAAAGCCGCAGAAAGAACACAATCTTGGTATGCTGGCATGTTCCAGAGAACAAATCTAAGGGTACCATGGCATTTTTTTTACCCAGAAGGCTTTGTGGTCGGGTCTGTCTCCAGAGGGTTGCATAAACACATTCTGGTGTTGATCACAATGCCATGCTGAACTATTGTTGAATTCTGTTGGCATGTTTTCTGTTTGAATTCTACAGAGCTCTTGGCGTTTAGGTGTTTGTCTTGGCGGCTGATGAGACGTCTTCAGTATTTACTTGTCGTCATGTCGGTTTTAGAGTCACTTAGTGTTGTAGCTACGAGCCGCATTCTCAGCTCTTTTCTTTTCTCCAGGATAAAGAATGTATGAAAACGCATGTATAAGAGGTCGCCGCATGAGATCATGAATCTACAACTGCTCTATCATCTGAAATCCCAAAATGGGAATGCATTAAAGAAGTGTCACTGTTTGTATTTAGAAAATAAAATTACCTTGAACTACTGTATTGGAATACTTTCCCCCCGTTAGAAATCAGCTGCTGGCAATGTACGTGTCTCTGTTTTTTATATTTCTATGTCCAAGGATGGCAATTCCTGCATTACCTCCAGCCCCAAATGGACCAAAATATAATGCAACAAGACAAGTTGACACATGACACATTTTTAAAGATGATTTTCAATGAAGGTGGAAGGAAATAAATGCAGAGGGTCGACAGAGTATGTTAAAATAAAGAGTCTATGTTTGTTAGAGATTTTAAAGCTGATAGATTATAACGCCTAAAAGATATGTTTGCCTTTTAGAGTGACAGAAGAATAAATGTGGAGCCAAAACTGAAATCAACACCTCAACACAAGCTTGAAAAACCGGACAGAGGAGAAAATAACAGACGATTGCGAGGACGCAAGCCTGTCATCCCTTGGATCATAATAATGACATTAAATAATGTAAGAAGAAAAGCACAGAATAAATAAAATTGTGCTCCAGTCCTTATTGTCTGCCCCCCCCCCATTGCATCTGAGTTATGAGGTATACAACACGCCATCGTAGGGCTGGAGCAACAGGAGCTTGTTGGCAGAACGACGTAAAAGAGAGGAGGGCGAAAGCGAGAGTGAGAATCGAGGAAGGCGTGAGTGAAAGATGCTGGACAGATTGAAGGCCGAGTGTCAGAGGACGCCGTAGCTCGCCGAGCCGTCACACAGGATCCCGCACTGACAGCCAGTAACACCAGTCCAGGCGCCGGCTCAGAACACAGATCATGTTTAGTATTTTCATTGTGTAACCCCAGTCTGTCCTGTTTTCATGGCAGGTTCAGATTTCGTGAATGGGTTCATAATTAATGGCTCGATGGTTAGTAATGGCTGCGGCACTGGGAAGGTTTGCGTTCCACTATAGCTAGCCATTATAAATGGTTAGGATTCATAGTGGGAATAACACACTGTCTGGAGACAGAGTGGGAAGGCTCCTTCAGAAAGGCTGTTGTTGAATGAGAGGTCGCAGGATTGTGTGTCTCCCCAATAAACTGAACAACCCAAATCCCGTATAGCCACTGGATAAACTCAAACGACTGCACAGGAAGTCTTTCTTACTGCTTTCAAAATCAAGTTTTTTTTTTTTTTATGTTTTCCAAAAGAGCATAAAAATCTCTTTTTGGGTGTTTTGTTTACAATGCGAAGATGATGGTCTCATTTTTCATTTTACTGCAAACCCATGGCAGGCAGCACGGTTAAATTGAGCAGAAAATAAGTGTTTGCTTTTTTTAATAAGAAGCAGAATTCGAATTTCCAGCGCTCAATCAAATAAAAGCGTCATGAAGTAAACCAGGAAATTGTGTGTCAATGACACTTTTTTTCTTTTCACGGCAGCTGAGTTGTAAAGAATTATTTCCACAGCTTTATGTCTTTCATTTTTCCCCTTGCAGTGGATCGCTAAAGAGGATCCCTCTCAGGCCAGCTAGTAAAATGGGAAAAGGGTTTGTTCCACTTGCTGTCACGTAGCAGGAGCCAAATATCCTCTAAACACTCCATCATGGCTGAATAACAACCGTGATGCAATATTGATGTAAAGAGCCCCTAAGCGTGTTTAAATGGCAAGACACTATTTCTTTAGCTGATAAATGAAGCCAGTAATGTGACAAATGCTATATCTGTAGAGCGCTTGTGAGCACAGTTGTGCAATCTGCTGTTGTGTTTCTGGGTTTGCTGCATCCAGATCCTGTCCTGTCTCACTGAGAATGCTTGTGAGAAGCAGAGTGTGTTCCTTGACGGAGCTGCACGGCTGTCCAACTGCTCACACACTTCAATATGTTTGTGTGAAAATTTACTTCTTGACACCTTGGCCAAGATTAATGTTCTGCAGCAATGGAGTAGTCAAACGAGGAGTCAGTGCCTCCTCCCTGTCAGTCCACCGAGCTGAGAATGTGACCCGGTTTTCCTTTTTTCCTTAACCTGGTGAACCGCTAGACCCCGGGCTGCCTTGTTAAAGAGGAAATCACATCTTAGCTCGCTAATCTGATGCAGGGCCGCAGCGCTGGTATGCATTTGAATGACGGCCTCAGAATCGGGTTTAAATGCTTCCATGAAGCCTGACTACCTTATTGTGCAGCCTGGCTCACACTCGCCAGACCTCCACGGCAAGAAGAGGCGCTCAAGGCCAAAAACAGCTGGGCCCGCTCATTAAGTGTGCAGCCTCATTTAGTCATCATAGCAATGTTTCCTGTTGTGCCATCCACATAGTTTCTAATCTGCCCCCCCCCCCCCCCCCCCAAATTATTCAGGCATGAGTGCAAAATGGCCGTTAAGATCGTCGTTTCGTCGTTTACATGACTACTTCCTCCCACCAATTTATCAGCTTGTTCATTCGCATCTGGACAACACTCCCTCTGCATTTACTCAATTGCTGTGTCCTCTCATATCTAAGTGTTAATAAATCAAGGCTCCCCAAACGTGCCAGAGATGGGGGAAGAACAGACGCCTCATGAGAAAGCGATCCGCTAAGTGTGAATTCATTTGTCTCCTGCTCAAAGAAAGAGAGAGGGGGGAAACAACAACAGTTGAGACTGGCTGCTAAAAGGGTCCTGCTACACAGTGGAAATGATATATGTAAACGATGTAATGCGTATGTTTTAGCGAAGCTGTGTTTCATTTGGTATCCTGACGAAGCGCATGAGAAGCCGGCCTCTCTCCTTCGCTGTCTCGTTGAATCATATGGATATCATTTCAGCCGTTTACGTTTTTCGGCTCTTTGCTGTGGTTGCCACAGGGCATTTTGGAAGCAGGCAGATTAAACACACATGTTCTTCCCATCCACAGGCTAGGGCTCTTTGCTGCTCCACGGCATTCCCTGCAAAGAGATCCTGAGAGTGTTGGTGGTTTTCCTCATCGGTCAGGACAGACAAGAAATCCCTGTGATGAAACACCCCATTGCGTCAAATCAGTTTTTGGTACTTAAAATCTTACAAAGGTGTCTTTTGAGCAGAGCCACTTGTTTCATTTGGCGTTGTTTTCTACACTTCGCCCTCCATTATGACCGACAGCACCGGCTGTAAAATAGGCTAGATGTATTAGACTAATCCCAGTGGAGAACTGGCGGAGACTGGGTGCAATTTTTAATCTGAATCCCTCTGAATAAGTAAATAGTAAATGTATTTCAGTAAGCAGCTGGACAATTGGATCCATCGAATCATCATTAGTCACAGGCCTGACATGAGATCACAACGCAGGGCCAGAGATCTGACAAGGCTGATGGAGATCCGTGTGCAGAAGTGCTCGACTGCCAGGAATAAACAATTTTTTACATCAGCTTCTGTATGTTGTGACCTTGGCTGCATGGGCAAAGCAGTCACCAGTCCGCTTTCGGTACGTGACGGTAGCCACGCATCCCTGCATAACGGCTGGCTTGTTTCCATCATACACAGGATCCTTCAGGATGCTAATGAGCCAGTGTATGCGAGGAGGGCTGCACACTGCTGTCTTTTAGCTCCCCGATGCTATTTGGTCTTCTCCCCCCCCCCCCCGCCAGTCGGCAATCATTTCCCATGAAGCCTTCAGGTGCACCACACCTCCGCTGTCCTGAATGCTGAGCCCATAGACTGTCCGTTTTGATCCACCCTCTCGCACCCTTCAGCCATGTCGAGACCCTGCTGTCATCCTGAATGTTGCCTGAGCTACTGACCCCCCGACACACACACACACACACACACACACACAAACACACACACACACACTCGTGACTGAGATGGTGTCAGACTAGGCTCAAATCCCTCCACGCTGCCAGCGCTGCTTCCCCCTGTGTGCTAACCCTGATCTGACGTTTTTCCAGGAAAACTAAACATGTTTAAAGCAATGAATGTGATTAGTGCTGCCTAAGCTGTTTTCATAGATAATATCAAAGGTAAAATCAATCCAGTGTCAGAAGCCTCAGCCTTCAACACTCTGATTGTGCCACTTTACCCTATGTGTGTTCACTGCTTTCTAAACAGTTTAAACATTAGGCAGCTCCTTATGGATGATATCGGGATCGTTCATCCATCAGGAGCGACGCTGTGTTTTCACCGCCTCAAATATGCATGGGCTCGACAATCCACGATCTCACTGAAAGAAGTCATTTAACCCAGCAGATTGGCTCAAAGTCTTTCACGCAGGGTTCTGGGTACCGTCTGTGCGTAGACGCCGCGCAGGAAAACCTCATGCTTTAGTCGTTTTGCTGCTTTTACACCTTCCAAAGTAATAATAAGCTCAACACAATTAACACGGCTTCCTCCACACGCCCGTAGCTGCGATCCAGCCTCGACGTCGCGCTGCTGAAAAGAAAGAAATGAAAGATTGATTCATTTGGCTCGTCTGTGACGTCGGCCTGTTTTCCAAGCTGAAAGCGCCTGGATTCTGCCTGCCGTGTTTCAGAAGTCGGCATGGTCCGCATCTGTCACGGCTGGTCGTGTAGATGTTCCCAGGTTTTTATTTAACTTTCCCACCATTGTCTCACGCACAAAAAAAAGACGTACGCAACATTTAAGTGAGTGCGATGAGATCTCTTAAAGACATGGCTGCGTGCGTGGTCGTACATTTCAGCCCTCCGTCTCATTGCGACTGTGGCGCTCCTTGTCTGGTCGTGCTGGCGTGCGTTTGTCCTGATTATATCACGGTTTCAGCCACACAGCAAAGCAAAACGGGTTCAAACGAAGCTGATTAGATTGATTGTTGTTGGTCTTCAACATCATTTGAGTCTGCTTTAGATTCCGGTTGAAAATTTATTGTGCGTTTGAGCTGACATTATCCGACATCGGATAAGTAGTTTGAAATGATAGTTGGTTGTAAACATCAGGCCTGTGATCATGGCCTCACACACTCCACGGTCATCACTCTGCAGCCGTAATCGGGCGTTATTAGGACCCTCTTACTGAGCCACACAGGAACGAGCATGCACCCACAGATCAAGCTGGTCATCCAACACGACTCTGCCATGACTGGCTTAGGTTTCACCTTTATTAAATGGAGTCTCAGTGAATAGAAGGTCCTGCCTGTGCCGTGTGAGTGAATGAAGGAGAGCAGGGATGAGCATAGAGCCCTGCGTGAAGCTCAAGGCCCATTAGAAGAATGCTGTCACTCTCTCCTTAGCTGTAACCTAAGCTTTTTGCCGGCGAGCTTCACTAAAGATCAGGGTACAATGGGGAGCAACAGCAAACAGCCCCACTGAGCCCTAAACAAGAAATTGGTTTGCGGTTGGAGTCAGGTCATTAAGCTTTCAACAGCCTATAATAGCGCTCCATTTCTCAAGGTATGTTGTCGACATTGAATTAAAAAAGTTATACATACAGTCTTCACGGAAAATAGGATTTAATAAAAAATGCCATCCCGTTATCTAATCTCACTTTATATATAAACGTTTTCAATTAAGTGAAAAATAGCATAAAAAAACGGCACACCTAATTTTTACTTGATCGTTGCAGTGCCCGGATAGACATTCTTATATAAATGCATACTGTGTATATATATATATAACTAAATGGCATCAAGGTGAGGTTGTTGTAAGTAACAGTGAGTACTTGCCATACTTTTGTATATGCATAGTTTCTTCTTCTCAGCCCTTGTAGGGGGTCTTGACAGGAACGGCCTCATCATCCAATCAGCTGTGTTTTCCGTATAAGAGAAGGAGTGGACATGCGAGAAGCCTCATGTAACGTTAATGTGTTAACAAATCTGTGGTGTTCATTGGCTGAGTGGTTTGGATCAAATGGGCCAAGCTGGGTCGGCCATGAGCTTGTTTACAGTCGTTGTCGCTTGCCAGCCTGCTGCACAATACACAGCAGAACACTTATCTCATGCTATATGCATTACAGCCCATTAACCGCCGCTGTGCGGCACACTCCAGTTCCCCCCTGACGTTTACGTGCAGCTGCAGCCCCGAGGCAGGTGCGCGGTGCGGCTCTTCGGCAGGGAACATGATTCTACCAAAGGTTCTACGATTAGCTGCATAATTCAGGAGCTATGGAAAAAAAAATACTTGGGATTATACCACCGAGTTTCTTGAGCCTTTTCCATAGCTGATAATGTGTTGCAAAGTAAACTCCTCTGGCTGTGCGAGCGGGCGATCGAGGGCTTGAAGCAGAGTCACAGACATTCAAGGAGCCAACATTGTACCAAGATTTTCCAGCTTTATGATGATTAATCGTAAAGCTGGAAAATGCTTTGTGGACCAGTGCATTTGTGGTTTTCGTGTTTGTGTGCATGCATGTGGTCCTGAGCGTGGTTGACTCTGTATGCTCATGCATTCCCGTGTGTCTGTCCTGGCTTCCATTCTCCACAGTTTGAAGGCTGTAACAAAGCATTCTCACGTCTGGAGAACCTGAAGATCCACCTGAGGAGCCACACGGGAGAGAAGCCGTACCTGTGCCAGCATCCCGGCTGCCAGAAAGCTTTCAGCAACTCCAGCGACCGCGCCAAGCATCAGCGCACGCATCTAGACACGGTCAGAAACTCTCTGCTCTGTCTCACATCCCGTTGATTCTCCAGAGCAGATTAATTAGCCTCAGTCTCAGCCCTGCAGTTAAAATAGAGCCATGCGGTGGCTGCGTTGCACCAAGCGCAGCCTCGTGAAATTAAACGGACGATAAACTCCACTCGCTCCATTCCAGGATTAGATTATATGCACAATCAAAAATATCACTTGTCAAATAAACAGCAATTAATTCCAGTCAGTGTGTGTTTGTGCTGATGTATCTGGCGTCCATCCACCACTTTCACCTGCACATTCAAACCTACGCCGCTGTCCCAATCTCAACGTCTTGACAGTGTTCCACGTTAATGCGCCAGAGAGCGGCGTGGCATTCTCACCCTCTGTACGCTGGCAGCGACACGGTACAGATCATGAAATGAGCAGCTCCATTAGGCAGAGCCACCGTTTGGGTCGTAACGGCCTCGGATCGGAGCCGTGAACTCAGACAGAGCTCGGCCTGTTTCCCTGACCCGTGGAAGAGCGAGGAAAGCTCGAGTCAGTCGTTGCTGCCACTCGTCATGCCTCAGTACAAGCCCCACCAATATTCCCTTTATCACCACCAGGGAGTAAACAACGCGTTTTACTCAAGTCATTTCACTCATGAGGACTTTTTTTACTCTGCATTTTAAGTAATCTGCGCTTATCTCTATATTGTTATCTCTATATTGTATTACTAGGCAGTTTAAGATATGTGATCAGTGATTTATGTAAAGCAACCAACCAAAAAATTATACATTATTAATTTCAGCTCTAGATGTCAAATTTTTTGTTTTCTTTGATTCGGTCATTTTTAAAAAATGCACTACCCATTTTAAACTTAGCAGATAATATCGGGCTGTCTGTAAACATGTTTTTTTTTTCCAAACTTGGGCGTAACTCAAACATAAATATTTTGTCATGAACACATTGGCTAAGATGTCAAACATGAAAAATGTTGGTATTTTTAATATCCTAGCAGTAATCGCTTGCTCCCATGGTGGGTTCTTTCAGTTGTCATGGCGATATCTGTCTTTATCTTTTGCACAAATACTCCAACATAAATATCAAACACCATTTCACATGCTTTCCATCTTCTCAAACTCTTTCTGGTCCAGTGTGCTCCTGCAGATCGGGGGAGAGAGAGAGTATGAGCATACGACACAAGACACCTGTTGTGATGAACTCTTTCTCCCTGACACTGTTCCTTGAACCCTCTCTCCTGATTCTGAGCTTAAACCAAACCAAACCAAACAGATTTTGCCCCTTAGAAATATATGACCTTTTTTTGTATATCTCCTAGCATTTCCGTGGCATGTTGCTACGTTGCAAATTGTATGCGTGTATTCACCCTTCAACAAACTACGTATGATGGGAAATATGCTGTGTATCGTTTTAGTTTCCTTTAGCACAAATTTGACATTTATTTCTTAGTGACTAAAAACGTGAAAGAGCTTTTATTCATGTAAATAAACTCAGTTTGATTTTGTGCGGGCCGGGGGGGCGATGCCATCTCCTGATACCTCGTAATCACTTAGCTTGTGAAGCCTATGTTTATATAAATGTAAATTTAATGTTCAAGCTGACATTGAATACTCTGTTTCCATAGAGTCATGTTCGGTCGAGCCGGTTCACTCATATTTATATTCCCAACATCACAAATTAGTCTCAGAGGTCTCTAAAGTCGTTACGACACACAACACCTTCTGTCTTTTAACACGCCATTAGGTCCCACATGTGCATTGCTGCGAGTGGAAAAAACTCTAAACAACCCTTCAATTAAATTAAGATTATTTACAGGAATATTAACAATATCGAATCCAGCATGTTCCTTTAAAACTATTCAGAGTCATAAATTCATTCACAGTTTACCTTTTTCTTTTCTTTTCTTTTTTACACAAAGGATGTCACTTTTTTTTGGACATCTTTTTCGCCTTCACTCTTCTTCAGGTCAGATCATTGAACGCTAGTTCTATTAGAAAAGTGTAAAAATCCAATCCAATCCAATCCAGGAAGAAAGAAAGCTGTAATGGTCCAGAGTGATTTTGGTTTTTTTTGTAATTGGGTGACTCTCAAATACATCGAATTCTGCAAAACCTTAATTGAAAGACTTACCGGTACTTTAAATGTATATATATATATATATATATATACGTAGTGGGTGAACAATCCAACGCTTGGTGAATTCTGCTTCACAATATATATATTACATTATTTATATTTCCAGAATATTCCCTCCACTCCCTGTTTCGTGCACACAACAATAAATCATTCAAACCTTCATTTCTGAATGTGGACTTGTGTTATTCCATCAGTTAAGTGTTTTCTTCCAGCTGCCCCCTCTTTCCACAGTAGGACAAATGATACAGCTAATCTGGGGGCCACGATGCTCATGGATTCACATTAACACCCTGCTAAGGCATGCACCGTTCCTGTCCTGCCAAAAGCACTTTAGAGAAAAATAATTTTCGAACTTTAATGATATTTATTCTACACAGGTTCTCTGCTGTAGTCAGTGTGTTGCTTGGCAAAACAAACATGGTGGAGATGACTGGCACTGTGAGCGCCTTGCAATAACAATGGCGTATTTACAGAGAAGGTCGAGGTATGGAGGCAGGGCTATT
Organism: Brachionichthys hirsutus; assembly: GCF_040956055.1. Taxonomy (NCBI): domain Eukaryota; kingdom Metazoa; phylum Chordata; class Actinopteri; order Lophiiformes; family Brachionichthyidae; genus Brachionichthys; species Brachionichthys hirsutus. The sequence goes on from NC_090905.1 coordinate 5,132,620, forward strand.
AAAGACATGTATCCCCTTACACTTTAATAGTCAACTTACATTTGTGAGGATGAAAGAGAAATTGCCGTGAAGGGAGAAATAAATCCCTCAATCAGCTCACGACATGTTTTATTTGTTTGCTTAACAAATGTGAGATGATGAAGAAACTTCATGACAGTGTATTCATTTTACGTATGTTATTCTAATATAATGCCGTATATCCAGTCACACTGACATACAGACTGATAGTTGAAATCTTTTGATTGAATATAAATCTTGGTAATTATTATTACAGCCATTTTTTTTCTTTTTAACTGTGCAACAACAAATGATCAAGCCCAACTATATTTATAAAATATTAGCTGAGTGTTTATAGAAATCACGATGATGACAGCCAGGAGAGGAGTAATGTGATTATTTTGATTTAAAAAAAAGAATAGATCTACAAGCAGGAGGTGAAACAGAGAATAAAAACAGTTCAGTGAAATATTTTGTAATGGATCTTTTCTTTTTTTCTTTTCCATGCTTTTTCCCCCTCTTCTTCTTCTTACCTCAAAATCTGTCATTCTCAGCTGCAAGGTAGGACTTAAACCTTTACTTCAACAGATTCCAATCTTACTCTATATTACCTTTTACTTGCTCAACCCCTGATTACCTGTGCCTTGAAAAAAATAAGATTCATGTCTCTTTTTTTAAAAAAAGTCAACTATTCTGTTTCTTTTTAGAAACCATATGCATGTCAGATCCCTGGCTGCACCAAGCGCTATACGGATCCGAGCTCGCTGCGCAAGCATGTCAAGATCCACTCGGCCAAAGAGCAGCAGGTGCATAGAAAGGTAAGAGACCTCCTGCAAGGGAGGGATGGAACAGACAGCTACATGGAGCTAAGGAGAAAGCCAAGAACGTCACATTTGTCTCAACCCAATAAAAATAACTGACATAATTAAATGACTTTAAATTAGAGCTGCTTCGTCGCACCGTTATGCTCCGGAGCTGCTGATGACCTTTTTCTAATCAGCTCCCAGCATGACATTTACGATCAGACCACCAATTATAACCTACTCTGTTCAAATGTACACTTACAGCAGACCCATCTGGTCGATTCAGAGGAATCGGGCAGCAGGATGGCAGAGAATGGTGCCGTTTACCGTATAATAGATCAGGTTTGACCACATTTCATGTTGTTCGTGGTCAAAAGCCGGTTCTTTCCCTGAATGGAAGTGGGTAAATAATAGAGAATGGGCTCATTGTTGTGGAAGGGGCTGGATAGTTGCAAGCTGGATGATGTGTTCCTTCGCTTAGCGTCGTAAAGGGAAACACATGTACGCTCGTAGCATTGTTAATATGCTGTGCTGCGGAATACCCCAGTGGCCAGATGTTATGGACAAATGTCAAACAAATGCTCTTACTCCACTCTTAGGAGCAGCCTGGAGAAAAACTGTTCGGAGTGTTGCTGCAGGGGAAAGCAGCCCCAATTACACGTGATGAATGCTTTACAGGGATCTCATTAGACTCCCTAGGATCCACATCCACATCCACATTTACTGACATGCTGCATCTGAGTGAGAAATCATAGCGTGGATGATGCCAGTTGTAAAAACCGGTGAGCAGAACTGTGCTGAAATGTTCAGTCGTCCATTGATCTCACTGTCCAGATGCTGTAGGGCCACAGATTTAGTTATCTGTCCACTTGGCTCATGGCTGACAAGAATAATCAGATGTTAGAATAGATTGTCGCATTAATGGTGAAGAATTTCTCCACCTACAGTTCATCCACGAAACCAAAATGTGGAATTGATTTTGGTGGAAGAACAAAAAGAGGGTTTTTGGATGGCTAGATGGTCAGGCCGGTGGTGGATGGATGATGATGGTGCACAACATAGACATTACCCTCTTTCTTTTAAAAAATAATGCGCTTTAAAAATAATATACTACACAAGTACTTTAAAGCACTTAAACTGCAACTTATAACTCACAGTAATACTGCCAGGATTCTCGGAGGGATCATAAAGTTAACATATTTTACTATTTTACACTCCCGAATATATTCAAGATAGTTAATATCCCAGCATGTTGACAGAAATACAAAATAATTGCAGCTCATATTTTTGTACTGGCATTTTTCCTGAAGCTTTAACAGTTGATTCCCATCTGGAACCTGACAATAACAGGATTTCTTTTCCACTTCTATTGTGAAACAATCCTTTTCTACAGATCATTTTTGCTTTGCGTTTTGCACTGTCGTGACAATGCAGCATTATTTACAGTGGTGTTTAGAGAACATTACTTTTTGTAAAAAATATTGTACTGTTGGAGACTTATGCATCACTTAAAAAGGGCTTGCACCATGTAAATGAGTTCCTGCATTGAAGGTTTTTTCATGCCCAGTAACTGCGTGCTAGCAAAGCTAACATTGGATCACTAATATATAGCAAATGACCCTTTCATTTGGAGATAAAGGGGGTTTTATGTTCCCAGTTTCTGGTTAACACTTCATTATGAGTTAAACAATGATGTAAGCTGTGTCGTTTTGTTGGTTCTGCTAGCGTGTAACTTGCCTCTTTGTTCATCGTGACATGCGACCCCTGTGGCTCAATTATGCTTTTATTAGTTTGTGGAGAACAAAGGAAACTGAACTATAACCAGGCTTTTATGAATGAATAGTAAGCAAATCATGTCCACTGTTATTCTTTGTCACTGAAATTTAATCGGATGTTGGGGCCTAAGCAGATCGATTTGAGTCCGTTAGGTACATTCCACTTTTTCCAGTTGCTGACGTGATTCTGGCGCACCACACTGTTGCACACTGTTTGGTTTAAAATATATTTCTTTCCCATCTACTCCTGATAATCAACTATAGTCCTTCCACAGGCCTTTTGTTGAATTTATGTTTTTTAAAGTCAAATATCCCAAGCTGTGGTTGTTTACACAGTTCTGGTGTGTATCCCGGGGACTGCGCTGTTTTATTTCAGAGACATCCACGGATGTATACAACAGAGGTCAGCTGCTCCTCTGAGCCACCAGGCAGATGTCCCGTTTCCCCCCACTGATACAAGTTCATTTATGTTTAGGTTTCTTCTGTGTGGCATGTAATGGACTCTGCAGCTGAAACTTGCCCTCCATTACTGTTGGCAGTAAGAGAAACCGACACCATCTTGTATTGGTACAGCGATTTCTCACCCATAATATCCAATGCCAACATATGACGCTGAAAGCAGCGCATTATCTCCCCCCCCCCCCCCCCAACCGACAATCTATTCCCAACTGCCGACTTACTGTTTCATATTAACATTACAATCACATCATTACAAAAAGCAGAAACAGCTAAACAGCTGTGTTTTTGTTCTCCGGTTGGGAAATCTTCAAACCATATGGAGTCCAGTGGAAATGACTCATTTCTTGTAAATACTCTCTTTGTATTCTTATATTTGTGATGAGCAGCTTCGGCCCTGTCCACACTTGGAGCAGGACGTTCTGAGCGACTGCCTGTCCATGCAGCACCTTCAGAGCAGCACCTCCTCCTCGCAGCACCTCTACAACGGCAAAGATGGCCGCTCACCTGGACTGGGCCAAGACATCTTCACAGGTGCACGCAAGGTTACTGCTCTGCAATGTGACACCCTGATAATGCAGCCTCTTCCCCTCACTAAGTAATCCAATTGTTGTGCCAGCAAAAACAACTCAAGCCTCTGGTCTTTCTCTCAAAGAGCATTCCATATGAGTCACTTACATCTCTATTGGCGCACAGTGCTACAAGCTGCTGTTGTGTATTACTTACATTACCAATCTGAATGCACTTATTTTCTGACATCGCCAAAAAAAAAACATGTCAGTGATCCATAGCACGCCGCGTCCAACGTATCCGATGTATATGTAGCTGCTTTTCCTGGAAAATATTTCTATCTGTCGAATATCACGTGTCTTGAAATTGCGCCTGGAGACTCGTTGACTCTCCTCCTCCCAGAGGTTAATCAAGCTGCTGTTCCGTTAGCTGCATGTTGCTTAAATCTTGTCAAAGTCAGCTGCTTTTAGGTCACGGTCGTTGTTGCAATACATTTATCTGTGTTTGTCGGACGCATTTTTTTCCTTTTCATTCGCTGTTATTTAATCCAAGTTGATTCAGTCCATCCGTCCATCCATTTTCTTGCCGCTTTATCCGCCTTGTGGGTCAGATTTTTGCTGGAGCCTGTCCCGGCTTGCTATGGGCAAGAGGTGCGGGTACGCCTCAGACACGTCGCCAGCACATCAGGGGGCCACACAGAAACAGACAACCATTCACGCACACACTCATACACCACAGACACTTTTGGAATAATCAATTCACCTAAATTGCATCTTTTTGGAGGCAGGAGGAAACCGGAAAACCTGGAGAACCCACGCAGACACAGGGAGAACATACAAACTCTGCAGATAGGATTCAAACCCGGTACCTTCTTGCTGTAAGGCGACACTATGCTGCAGATCCGCACTAAAATTTGCAACAACAAATCAACGAGCCTCAAACATTCCACTATCGGAAGCAGTTTTGTGGATAATCCATCCAGTAGTTTTGCGCAATCCTGCTGGTAAACCAACCGGTCAACCAACTCACTCCTCGGGGAAGCAATGAGTTAATTACACCAAACTTTCCTGACGTAAAACGTGTTTGATGAGTAATATCTCACGCATGAAACTTAAAGTATCATGTGAGACTATACTAGTAGTATCAATCTTTGTGGTTGAGAAATTTAAAATGTGAATTTTAGAGACTGGCCACATATCAAAATATCAATGGCCAGGAAATATTTGCTGCAAAACAGGAGAAAGGGCCAGAAAGTGAGCTCTGACTGGCAGCAACCCCGACACCTGGCGAAGCAATCACAGCGTCACTGGTGGCAATCAACCGCCATGTTGACGTTCATTCAGATGTATTATAGTAATTTTGTGCTTTCAGGCAGTGAAAATCATCCTTGCTGCACCGTTGGTCAAACAAAAACAAATGACACCACTATAATGTATCTTTAATTGCTTATAGACATGTTATATCAACATTTTCGCTTTTGGACTCCACTTGGTTACATTTGGAAGGAAGTGGCACAACCTTGTGCTTTTGTTTGTTTGGTTTGTATTTCATAACCGTATAATGTCAGCCTGTCATCTCGTCAGGCAAAAATCCTGCAAAGACCATTTACGAGCAGCTACAATCAGGCACCTTCTTTCACCGCGCGTGTCCGAGGTGGTCGGCTTTTCTAGTTGATGAATTGGACTGTCATCAAAATGTCAACCAACTACTTAGCGTTGGTAATAAGAGCGAGATAAATTCATTATTGTATTAATGTGAAAGACAAGAGTTGCTCGCAGCTTCCTCCGGTTCTGAACACATCTGTCCTCGTTTTCGGCTTGTATCCCGTCCAAGCTCCCCGTTGCTCTCCGCTGTTGTTGCTGGAAGTCCCTTGCACCGTTGATGACTGTAAATACTCGGCTTGTCTTTGAATGTCAAACCAGGCCACTGAGTGCTGCCCCCCTCCCCCCCCCCCCCCCCCCCCTCTGCCTCCCTCTGTTTCTGAGTAGATGTTGCTTGCACTCTTGTTTTAAATGTTTTAAAGCCCGGAGGATCCCACTCATAAGCCGATGCCAAAGCATTCTGGGACACAGTGTTATTCGAGGGCAGCAAAGATTTTGCACATTGGCATGCGGGATCTTCATTTTGCACGAGTTTCATTTTGTTCCAGTGCCCGTGTGATGCATGGAAGAGGTGGGCAAGCATCCCATCATTAACACTTGTGGAGCAGAAAATGAGTCACGCTTCCAGTCAGACTTAACTCGTTTTCCTGTTCGGCAGTTAGAAGTCTGCTCTTATTCACTCACCCTTCTGTTTTATGGAGTGTAATTAGAGCGTTCTTTGACTAACCAGAGGAAGGATTCATCATCGTTCGTGCCCCTGCTGTTCTGGTGAATGGCTGATGCACCTCTCCGTCTCCCTCCAGAAGCATTTCATAGCAATCCACAGAGCTTTCAGAACAAAAACCTCCACTAACTCGTGAAGAGTGCCATGAGAGCCTCTTGTTCTATCCCTCCAAGGAACCAGGGATGAAATTGAGGCAATCATAGCCATTATTTTTTCGGCTGTTTTGCCCGTCTGGTAGCAGATGTTGGGGCTAAAGGGGAAAACATTTAAAGGGCTATGATTGATGATTTGGGGGTAATGAATCAAGTTTGTAACCATTTCAGAATGCTGTCAGATCAAGCCTCAGCATGCTTCCACTTGAGAACAGCTGGGGCCGCAAACGGCAAAACCAGGAGCACCGATCTTTTCTCTTCCTTTCATGTTTCCTGTATTTTCCTTTCGTCACTAGTTAACTGCCCCAGACAGTTCTTGTGGATGCTGGGGAAGAAATCAGTCGATAAACAGAGCAAAAGATGGACAAAACAGATTTGATGTGGGAATAAAGATGGAGATCAAGACATCTCGCTATCGTTGGTCTCTCAGAGAAAACTATTTAAGATTAAACCAAAGATTTTGAAGGGAACTGAAGGAAAAAAATCTAATTGGAAGACTAGCATCTTTCCCGACTGAGGGCTAATAATGGATATAATCCACCAAAGCATCAAAGACTCCCACCAATCAACCAAAATTTTACATCCTATCTTACAGTAAACCTGGTGGTCAAACAAATAATCAAGCTCTTCCAGCCACGGGGTTCTCGAGACAGTGGTAGCTGATAAAGACAAGAAAAGAAAAGAAAAACCACAACAACAATGGATGAGATAAAAACTGAGTGCAAGTAGCAAAAAGATGATTGAAAATGGCTTCAAAAAGTGAGAAAGTTATTTATTGGTCATGCTGAACTCAAGAGCAGCCCTGCCAAATGGTTGGAGGTCCTGAGCTAACGTAGCGATGGACAGGAAACGATGCGATCGCCTTCCAACAGAACCTTTAATGGGAGAAGACCACAAAGCTGAGGCCAGAGAGGAGATGAACCGGGAGAGAGACCACTCGCTGAGAGTGAAGAGGGAATTGTGCAAATGAAGAATGTCCTATAAAAAAAACAATCAAGCAAACATTGAAGAGTGGACTATTGTCCACTTCGCTCAAAGAATATTTACTGTCCAGTTAAAGAATGTAGATCTTCATATTGAAATTCAGCATCACGTACCAGAAAGGGTCTGCAGCGTTTGATCTGACAAAACAAGACACTTCACAGCAAAAAAAAAATTGCAAAATGTGAAAGACATATCGACAGTCAGAAAAAAAAGAAATTCTCCCTAATTTTCTGCACATTTCCAGTCTCTTAAAATGAAACAGAGGAATCTGACACAAGCAGACATACTCGACTCAACATATTTCAGATTGTAGTACATACAAACACACACAAAACAGATTATCCAATGACCTTATAACTCTATTTAAAATTTGAACGTGTTTAGCAGCAACAGATAAAGCATAAGTCCGCATCTTAGAACAAGCAAGGTATTCTGTAAATTTAAGTTGTCAAAACTAAGGCCATGCGCGCACGAAGCCGGTTTCTTTGACTGAATTAGGCTTTGATTGTCTTTCAGGCCTGTATACTGGCTCCAGCGCCCCCCATCACAGCATCTCCGTGGAGCTCCTCTCCCCCACCCCTAACCCCAACTCTGCCCCCACCGCCGACCTGCCCCCCCGGCAGCACAGGCTGGACCGTGACCTCAGCAGCCCCGAGCATCTGCCCCCGCTGACTGCCATGCGAGACGGGTGAGTCCCTCTGCAGATGTGCAGCACATCTGTGGAGACGCGTCATATTTACTCTGACGCTCCGGGAGGTGAAATCTAAATATGTGTTTCTGTGTGTGTGTGTGTGTGTGTGTGTGTGTGTGTGTGGTGAAAGTTGACGTCACTCGAGTGGAAAGGCTTTTGTCACAGTCCACTCACATGATGAAACTGACTTCTGGAATAATCTCAAATAAATGTGAGGTATAGTCATGTGGCATCTGTAGAAAGAATTTCTAGTGGAAGTCAGTGCTAAAGCGCGGGGGCCTCAAACAAACAACAGATGAAGATGCATACATCTCTCTCACATATTAACATGTCAGTGTCCTCCCAACTGTTCAAACACACATCGAATGAACTCTCTTCCTCCATCAATCCCGTTGACAGCAACGCGATTGTCACACAGAGTTTGACCAACTCGGCTTCCATTGTTTTTCCACCTATTTATCATCGTGAATCGAGGCACAAGCCAGAGGATGACCCCCACTTGCATCATGTTATCTTAAGCGCTCTGTCCTGCTGACAAACCCATTTGGCCATGTTACTGGAAACGACTCCACGACTCCACGGCCCACGAGACACCCCTCGTGGGATGAAGGGCCGTGCTGGTCGCCACAGGGTCAACGTGACACATTGCGAGCTCCGTTTCTGGCACGGCCATCGCCGTGTCCATGAGGTCCCCTTTAATCCGTCAAAGCTGCGTAATTGGATTATGACTTGGGTGTTTGTGTTGTGAGCGGTTTTAATCCCAAGCGACTTTGAATCGTTGAATTATCTCTGCAAACAGAAAACATCACCGTGTTTATTCCCTGTCCTCTAAACCCCTAGTCCTTGTATTCAGGACTGTTCGCATATCATATACGCTTCCATTTGTTTGGGAGGACGTATCTACTGGTTAATTATTGAAAAAGGACGTGCAACTGGTGAAAAGGTTCTGGAGAGAAAGCCATAAAGGCAGTTTAGTGTTATTCAGTCAAATGTTGCTCCATCTTTGGCATCTTCTGTTCGGTCCGGTTTGAATTACCGGTACATGAAGAAATCAATCGACTGTAAAGAGAATAAATTAATTACGCCTTTGCCGCAAAGCCGCCTTCCGACATCGGGTTTAAAAAGAGTGAGAGTGTGGAGGCTCAGCATGTTTCCTATTAGTGCCGATGATTTCCTCAGAGGGTTAATAGGGCAGCGTTGGCGGGGGCCAAGTGTCGTCAGGAGGCACAGCGTGTGCTGTGCCGAACGCTGAGCTCGAATCCAGGGAGGTAGAAAAGGAAAACGGCCTTTTACAGTTTAATAACATTGAGAAAGAGTGGATGGATTCAAGCATCATAAACCCCGTGCAACGAAAGCGATCCGGTTACATAAACATGCTTTCTTTTAACTCTGGTATTCTGCTCTCTGGGTGTCTGTGTGTGTGTGTGTGTGTGTGTATGTGTGCGTGTGTGTGTGTGTGTGTGTGTGTGTGTGCAGGTGTGTGTACTCGCATTTATGTGAGTATACACAGCATATGCTCATGACAGAATGAGGCTTGCTGGCTTTCTTATTCCCAGGCCCTGCATGCATTTGTACTCACGTGCATCTCTGTGTGCGGGAGTGTGTGTGTAGGTGTGTGTGTGTGTGTGTGTGTGTGTGTGAGAGTGTGAGTGAGAGGAGTTTACATATAGTAATCCAGGAAACACACATGATTGCACGTGATTGGGGTGTGAGACACAGCAGACTTCCAGCACAAACAGTGCGGCCGGTCGGCGGCGGAAAACTCGCCTGGACGTAAACATGCGAGCGCCGCTCCGAGACGCCGGCTTGGGCCACGGGAGCATCTGGAAGGCGATGTGTTGTTTCAAGTCTTGAAAGCGGGGAGGAGAATGCTGTCGAAAATGACCTTGTGGTTTCAGCGCCTCTTCCTCTCGGCGGCACGCACAATTACCAGCACCAAGAGAGGATTGGAAGGTGAGAAGTCGGGGGGGAACGACTTATTGGATACGTCTATGCGGGCTTGCTCCTCCGGGTGCTCGATGAGGAACATCTGAGCGCTGTGTGCATCAGTGTAAGTGGGTAGGAGTTGGCAGTGTAAGTGGGCACGCCTTATAAGTAATCGCTTGCTGAGGCGCCTACTGTGACGACAATGTCGCATTTACAAATTTTCGGATTGCGTCACACACACACACGTATATTTTACTCCCCCCCCCCCCCCCATGTCTTCACCCCAAGTTATGGACAGAGGGTGGGGTCAAAGAGCAGGTTGGGGGGGGGGGGGGGCTATGGAAGAACAAGCTGGGCATGAACCATCCACTCACACTGGCCTGAAGATGATGGAGCATTTGATTTACATGCTGGAAGCCTTACTGCCAAAGTCAATAACAGTGGCGCACTTGTCCCCCCCCCCCCCCCCGCGCACAATTTAGCAGGACGTTAAACATTTTTGACAAAATGACCAAACTAACCTGCCGCTGGTGTGGCAGCTGCTGACCTCACGGCTAAATGTGTTTACTCAACCGACCCGTTTAGCAAATACCAGCATCGTTTTTCTGAAGCTAATATTAAAATATGTGCGTTAGAATATACATTTGGCGATAAGTGTGTGTGTGCGTGTGCGTGTGTGTGTGTGTGGATCCCCCTCTCACGGTGTTCCACCATGGCAGCCTGTCCTCGCGGGGAGATGGGTGGTAAATGTCCTCGTTCACTGCTTCAAGCGTGCGGTTACTTAATTGCCGAGGGCGAGCCGAATGCCTTCACCTGAGTATTGATATTGGAGCCCCTCTGTCAATATTAGCCCCCGGGGGTGGTTTGATACCTCAGCAGTGATTGACATGGGCTAATTGAATTAGAGTGTAAGGAAGCTGCATTAAGAGTTCCTGCTCTGAAGTGTGGGGGGGGGGGGGGCGTTTTCGAGCCATTATTCTGTAATGATTCCAAAAAATGAGTGTCAGTCTCACGATCCGAGCTAAAATGAGGGCATTCGCTTGTCGTGCTCGTAGCATTGGGATAACGCTTCTACAAAAAGTCGTCATTAAGGGTGGATCTTTGCATTTGGGGGCGCAGTTGTCTTTGTGGGACTAATGGACAGCTTTCGGGGCTCCCACAATACCCTGAGCCCCGACTATGCTCTGCAAAACTGGGGCCTGCAGGGTTGGTTTTTAGCTTTAGCCAGGATGCTGTGTAGTCTGTCTCTCAAGGACAGCTTTAGCTTGCTAAGCAGAACCAGAAGCGTTCCCACCAGTCTGCGCCAAAGAAGCCCATGTCATCCATCAGAGGAGCTTAATGCTTGGCTACAAAGGGGGGGGGGGGGGCTGAGGGCGTCCATGGGGAATGCGGGGTCCATGGAGGGCAGGGGATGATCCCCCCCGCTCCCTGGTGGGACAGTTAGCTGCAGGTGAAGGAAGACGAATGAGGAGCAGAGCAGGACTCCTCATGAATCTTCTAACTCGCCGGAAGACTACAAATATTTAATGTCAGCTCTTGTATCTGCAAAAATAAATTTGAGTTAATGATCATGAATGTAGTTTTTTTTTTTTTTTTTTCCCCGGAGGATGGAGGCAGTCATTCCTGACCAAGACTTTTTGTTCCACTTTAACTTTAGTCATAACCTGCGGTTGAAGCATCCCACTCATTCCTACTCATTCCCACTCATTCCCACTCATTCCCACTCTGGCATGAGCTTTCCCACATTACTCACAGAAAAATTCACCGAGCTGTTCCTCTTATCGGTGAGCTCAGAGTGAAGTGTCAAAAACCATCTCCGTCATCACTTTGGGGAAAAATCCTTTTCAACATTCCCGACTTTCCCTCCGTGCGAGTAGAGTTAGCATCAGTACGGTATTTCACAAATGTGTTCAAACGCTCCCTTACAGCTTAATCTTTTTAATATTCAATGGTAAAGTAAAGTCTCATTGCACTGGGACAGGAATGGTGGGGGGGCACAGGAACGATTCCCTTCATACCTTCAGCTTGCGGCGCTCGTGAGCTCAGCTCAGCGACAGCAGGGCTGTGGGGGGGGGGGGGGGGCAGCTGGTAGTGATTAGCTTGTAATTCAGTTTAGCTGCACATAGAGGCAGCTTGTAAAAATATGAACAGTATAACTGTTTCCTGAGTTTGTGCTGACAGCAGTTCCTCAGGGAACGCTGCTCTCTGCAGGAACACATGGCCGCGCTCTGGGCCCGCGCCAATCCGTGGATTAGCCACGCTTACAAACAGATAGCTTCACCGGAGCCGCTCTAAACGCAAGGTACCACACAAGCGTTCTAAAGTTTTACGGGGTACACGCGGAGGTCAAGTGGCGTCCATGCATGTGGTAAGGGGACTCAAATCCGATACCCAGATGATGAGCCAAAAGCACTCGCAGCAAAAAAAAACACTCCAATGCGGAGCAGCTTTGACTCCCAAGGGCACCAGTCCCATCACAAACAACTCAATTTGTATTGATTCAGATTTTAAAGACCAATGAAATTTAATCATATTATTACATTTGTCCTCCACCCAAAATTTGGCACAACTTTACGTTCATTTTATAAAAGTGTAATTTTCCTTCTTTTTCTACTCACTAAAATTCATTCCTAAACTCAACTTTCACGGCGGCGAACTAGGAAACACCTGCCGTCCGACAGGAATACTGAACGGTTTTGCATACGGTGTATTCATAGACGCTGGAATTTTAAGTGAGATTGAATGGGTACATTTCCTGATAAAAATTAGTATTTGTTGCAAAAAAACAAACAAAACATGCACACATTATGACTGACTGTCAAATTCCAAACCCGCAACCCGTCTGCGTGGAGGTTGCATGTTCTTCCCGTGTCTCCGTAGATGTTTCAGTCCGAATTAAAGTCCAGAAAGACTCTAAAGTGACTCTAAAATGGTCCAAACATCTCAGCCCCTCTCGACCAAACCCCCTTCTTAAAAGCGCCCCCCCCCCCATGCACGGAGCGAACCTAGAGTCGGCTCCATCCGAGGGCCCGGCTGCTTGCAGCAACACTCTGTCATCACATTCATATAGCACTTCGTATAAAGCATACGCCTCAAAATCCACAGCGGCAGTTTGTTGTGTGTCGCCATTCCGTGAGAGGGAATTAAGCACCTTTTTGAATGTCTGAGGGATAATTGCCGGCGTGGTTTTGAATTCGGCTATCAGTCTGAATTTGGTCCAGATTGCTTTTCCATTAATTTTAAGGTAAAGAGTGGAACCTCAATACGGCCGCTAAACCTGCGGCCGTATTGAGGTTCTTATTAACTTTCACTTTTAGTGGTTTGAGTAAACATGGTTCTTATGGCTCCTTGAGCAAGGCACACATCCAAAGTCCAAAGTCACTTAGCATTACAACTGGAAATGGAATCCAATTAGTGCATCTGCAGCTCAACAAAGACGGCATTTATGGTTTAATATTTACCTTTGTGTTTTTTAGGATTGATAAAATTGACAATTTTGATTAGTCTGCTTTAAAGTCCATCTGTCTTTTTCTCTGACAGAGCAAAGATAGCCAATCTAAGCTAAATATATCCAAGAAATACCAGCAGGGATATTTTATATTATTATTATTTAAATGTAACTATTGGCAAGACATCAAATAAGAATCTTTCAGAAATTGTAAAAAAAAAATAACAACTGCTGTAAAACATATTATGTAGCTCAGTTTGACGCTGCAAGGCTGCGATATGACTTCTTATGTAAAAGGGAATGAGACGGCTGCTGTGTTTAGACTAGAGACAGACGTGTAAACTTGACACTCGAGGCATGACTGGAAGAGGTTTTGCATTTCTGCTCGTGTTTGTACAACTTTGATGATTCTGAGGTGGGATTCCCCTCGTGTAATGCACAATGTCATTCTGCAAATATTTAGAAATTCCTTGATGTGCACACTTTGCAAAGTCAAAATAAAAAAATAAGAACACATAATAATCACCAGGATGACTGCATACTTTTCACGTTGGATGATATGATGTTATACAGAACTGGTGACAGCCTCTGCACAAACTCACCGAAGCTGCAGAGGATCCGTTTCTCTCTGCAGCTTCTTGACGGTTCAAACCAGTTTAAATATGGTGCTAAATGGTCGAGTTACTATCAGTTGGTAGGATCGGAATATTCTTCACCATTGTCTTCGACTTCTTTGATTTCCAGGTTGTGTGTTTTCATAGCGCTCAGTGTTGCAATGGAAACATAGAGTAAAGCGAAGTGTGCAGGAGACTAAAGAATCACAGCACAAATGTCACCAATGTCTCTCTTTATCAGTGGTAGGAGGCGTGTGTGTGTGTGTGTGTGTGTGTGTCCATCCGTGGGGAGAGAGCACTTCAATGTTCTCCCTGCAGTTTGTTGATTTAAGATCATAATATGTGGTAGGAGGACGGTTTCGTGTGGATTTCCACGCGCCTGGAATGTTTCTTCTTCATGTGTTTGGGATCACTGGCTGCTCCGCCGAGCTCGCCGGATCATGCGGTTTGCGAGAGACATGTAGCTCCGGCTTTGATCGGGGGGGGGGGGGGGGGGGTGTCAAAAGGCACGAAGCATTTTATTGAGAAAATTATAAAGACTGTCTCTTAAAGGGATGGCTAATATAGATCCAGAGTTTTTAAAAGCATGTGTGTGTGTGCGTGCAACTTTTCTCTCCTGCAGGGTATCTGGTCCCCTCCTGTCCCCAGGGATGAAGGGAACAGGGACACCTCCTCCTCCTCCTCCTCTGGAGAAACAGCATGTTCACCCTCATCACAAGCCCTACGCTCACTATCACCACCATCAGTCTGCCAGTGAAGGTAAGACATCTGGCTCACTGTAGCTTCAGGATGTCCGTCGTGACTTAAAATGAAACTGTTTGTTGGAATTTCAAATGTAATATCCTGACATTTTTCCCATCGCCAGTGAGTTGGTAACAGGTATTGCTTTTTTGCTTTTATATAACTTGCTTTGCGAGAAATGTCCCTTTTTTAAGTAAGAACATCCGTGTCTTTTTTTTCCCCCCCAGTGGCTTTACTGCTGCAGACTTCAAACAGACACAGAACTTTGTGTTTCAGAGCAGTGATGCTACCCTGTAGCTATGTCGGAGCATTTTTAGAACAGAGAGAGAGAGAGAGAGATTAGAGTCGTAGGGACGGTGTGGGGAAAACCACATGCCGGAAACCCTTTCCCTGCGTCGAATTAGCCAACAAAATGCTGGCTCATGTATTCAGCTGTCTCTCAGCGCCTTTGCATGGCAGGCTCGGCTGTCACTCCCAAAGCCTTTTTCCTAATGCTTTAAACACAGTTTTCCCTGTAAAGAGCTATACACGGACGTCTCTTTAACCGCACTGCGGCGAGAGAGTTGCGTAAAGGCGCTCCAGGAAAAGCCTCTCTCCCATTATCGTGAGTCCTGCGGGTAGATTCCGAGTACAAACCGAGGAGATGGGACAAATGCTACACACTGTAAGGCTGGCACGGCCAGCGCAAGCATAAACATACCATTGTCATAATTTAAGAATCAACCTTCAGCTGGATGAGGCGACCTTGGGAAGAATCACCTATAGGCGGTGGTGGCAGTCGATCAAGTCCTGGCTTCTATTTTTCCTCCTCATGCATCCCTCCTTTATTGTACAGAATACCAAGGCAGCTTTCAGAGCTGCTTCCATTTTGGAGACTCCTACAGGATGGAGCAGACCGGCGGTGGCGTCCACGTCCCGGGAGACTCTCACGCCTACAACTCCCATCAGCACAATGGCTTCCACGTGCCATCCGGCAACACTGGCAACGCAGGTGAGGACCATTCCCCTTGAGCGGATATTGACGAGCTTTAAATGATCATTGGATTCTTCAGTCTTCTTTTGCCTTCCCTTCCAGGCTTCAACTTGACCCAGGAGCTACAAGGTGCTGCAGGATCCCAGTTCTCTTCCTGCCCAGAGGAGAGCATTTTCTTCCAAATGGGCAGCTTCGATCGCAGCCTGAGCCACATGCCCTCCGTCTACACCGAGACATAGAGCAACACTGGAGCCGGGCACGCTGCAGCAGCCCTGCTTTACACGCTGCAGCCCACGACGTATCACACTCAGATCGCCTGCTCTACTGTTCTCTGATACCCAGGAGGGTCGCGCCAAACCACAATCACACAAAATGTGTCTCGGGAATTTGTTGTGTGGGCATTTACCAGGTTGGCTCATTAGGAACTGTGTCACATTTTGGAGACAAAATTTAAAGGTATTATAGCAATTAAATGTTACCATTTTTATTCTAAAATTTGCAGTCAATTCATCTTTTTCAAAGTCCAATACTGGATCACTGGAAGGCTGGTGACCCTTCACATTCGTCTTGTGACTCTGTACCTATAGCCCCCCCAGCCCCAGGTCACGGTCCACTGGGTTAGATGGTATTTATATACTCAACATGGCAATTTTAAAGAAGGATTATAAGAGTCAAATAATTACAAGACATGTACAGTTTTCTTTTTATTAATGTAAAAAACTGTTTAAAATTCATACACTTCATATAATCAGATTTACATTTACTGGGAACTGAGAATCCGGCTCACGCTGGACGGTGCAACCTGATAAAGCTTCAGTATTAATATATAAATTTCATAAGTACTGAATGAAAAAGAAACGTCCTCTCCCCCTTTCTCATGTGTATCCATGTGATCTACATCTGTCAATCTATTCGAGACTGAAGTGTAGAAAATAATATATCATTTTGCTGTGTTAAAAAAAGGTTTCTGGAAAAAAAAAAGGTTTGCATTTCCCTGTTTTGTTTAGTGTATTTTTTTCTTTATGAATTTATTAGTACTGAAATAATGCAGAGAAACCAACCTATTAATTATTATTATATGTATAAAATGTACAGTTTGTTTACAAAAATCCTTTGAATGTCATTTCTCAGTGTAAGAAATAAATAACTGTCTTATCACACTCGGTCGTCGTCTTTGAAGGTAGTACGGGAAAAAAATAATACATTTAAAACCGCACAAATCAATAACTTCATGCTGCGGGCATCTTGCGCCCTCGGGCGGATGCGGATCAGTACTGCATCTCATTTCTGCTTCTTGCTGAGGTAGCTCTGATAATAGAAGCGACTGAAGAGAATAATGAGGGTGACGCAATAACCAAAGACCACCGTGTTCATGGCGTCCGGGAAGTCGCACTCTGTGAACAGGTTGTAGCCGGTGTGCAGGAGGAACAGCAGAAACTGCAGCTGAAGAAACGTTCCGGTCAGCCTAGGTCACCATCGGAGCGTGACGCACGGGGCCGGACACACTCACCAGCTGCAGGGATGTGAGGTATCTCTTCCACCACAGGTACTTTTGCATGTCGGGGCCAATGGCTGCCAAGCCGTAATAAGAATACATCACAATGTGGACAAAGGTGTTGACCAGGCCGATGAAGAAAGCTGCAGGATGAGCAAGCATTAAACACTCAGGTCGCTTCGGTGCCCTTTGACTTGAGGGATACAGGTGTCATTCTTGTTAACTCTACCAAATGAAAGATTAAAGTCTCTTCTTTCATCAGAAAAAAGAAAGTGTGTTCCTACCATTTTGCCTTCCGGAGTTATTTGGCCGTTGAAGAAAGGCAGATTTCAATGGCAGGGTTAGTAGTGAATGTTTGGGTTTCAAAAAACGTCTTGAGACGTGAACGGCACTCAAAGAGTTAATGGAATAATCCGTTTTAAAACACAACATAAATTTGAGTTAAGCTTTTTTTTTTTTCATTATTTAGATTCACACCTCTCACTCGGGTTAATGTGTCCCTCGAGGGAGTAAAAGTGTTAGTCTGTTTCTCAATGATTCCCATCTTTCTTCATCATACCCCCCCCCCCCCCCCCCCAATGCATTTGTTCCAACTGAGGTCAAAAGTACTTAAAAATATATCATAAATAAATGGTTTCATTAAAAAAAAAATAGAACAAAGATAGTTTAGATAAAGCAACAAATTGTGTGCGTTTGATATCGATCGAGTTTGTTCGCCTGAACTCTTTGCTCCACGCTTCAGTAAATGACTTACACTGTCCACCGGCCACATACTTGACCCCCGCCCACCAGTTGAAGATCATGGTGCCGTGGTGGTAAACATGAAGGAAAGTCACCTGGTTGTTCTTCTTCCTCAGGATGAAGAACACCTGGTTGTAAAGAGAAGAGAGTTCTCAATCAAACGCTGAATTTCAGGACAAAATACCGCAAAGCACGTTGTGAATACGAACCGTGTCGCTGAGCTCTACGACCTTGGAGAAGAAGAACCACCAGCAAACTCTGGCCATCTGGAGAGAAATTAGTTTTGCATTCCATTTATTAATCAATCAATGACTTCATATAGCGCGACTTGCCTACCCTCAGTGCCAGCGGGCTGCTGCTGTAATCCACCGGCTGACAGAGGAGGCTGTAGCTGGACAGCCAGGCGGTGACCAGGAACTGGGGATCGATCAAATCAACCACCATCAATACATCAACACAGAGAAAGGTAAAATATACAAATACAAATACAAAAGCACAAACCCACCTCGTAGAACATGTAGGCCGACAGGCCGACCATGGCAAAGTTGTAAATGATAAGAACGACTCTGAGATCAACGGGTTGCTTGTGCTTCATCAGGCGAGGCCCGACCCGGACGACGCAGAGGTAAACGAGGAAGATGAGGGAAACCGGGACGGGGGAGTAGACCAGCGGCCACGGGTCTGTCCTCTTGTCTGGAAGAGTATGTACAGCTGTTACATGCTTTACAGGTGTTACAGGTGCTACAGGTGTTACAGGAACTTTTGGGATGCGAATCATAAGAATATATTACAGCACACATCTATAATTACGGAGCTGCCTTGATGTTTCCACATGTTTTTTGACTGTTAATCTGCAGCTCTGTTTTCATTATTCGCATTGATATGCACGCAGCTCCCGTGCACACCCCGATGAACGCCGTGCGCTTCAGAGAGTGGGACTGTCCGCCCACAAACTCGAGCAATGTGAAGTCATAATATGAGCTGTCCGTGCGTAAAGTGGAACGCCGGCCATACCTCCATCGTCCACTGTCCTCTGGTAGACACGCAGGACACTCTGCCACGCAGAAGCCATCTGGAATGATAAAGAGATCAATGAAGGAGGAACTCAAACCTGCGGCATGTTAAGATTCCATTCTACTCACTGAACTTCGCTCCGGATGACGCGTAATCGTTGCCACAGCGCAACTTCCCGTCCACAGCGCCGTCCTGACGGGGTTGGATGAGGACAGACCGGAGGGACGGGCCGCCACCGCACGGATCGCCCGATGCGGGAGGCTAAACTAAACAAACCCCCAGCGCTGCAGTGTCGTTGATGTTTCGATGAGTCACTTTGAAATGCTTCGGTAAACATTCCACAGATATGGATCAGTGTTCTACTCTTTTCCGTGGAGACTTTTGAGAGTTTTTTTTCTGAGTTCAGTCGACGGGGCAGCAGGGGGCGCTGTTTCCCGTCACGATTTACACGACCAGAAACTTATTTAAAAAGAATAATCCTCAAAAATGACTAATATATTTAATCCGTTGGATCAATCTGACCAAATGGATGATTTACAGAAAATTGTTGACCAAGTTTTTATGTCAGATAATTTGTTTATTGAGTACATAAATAACGCCTTGATAATAAAACATTGACCCGTTCTCTAGCGCCACCATTAGGCCAAACTTTAGAATTAGTTCATTATTAGAATTAATTATTCTTGAAAAAAAAAGAAAAATATCAAAACTTATGATGTAGAAGTCTCAAAATCCTGAAGGGCCAAATGTATCAAATATGATAGACTGGACTTTAAATGGTTTTAATTCCTCGTCAGTGACTTTATAAACTGTCGTGGAACCATTGAACAATCCACAAAATAACTGAACGCACTGATGAACACCAACGAAGCTGGGACTGCCTCATGAATGGAGACACATCTGGTCTGGAAGAGAGGAAGATACATCATTCTGATTGAAGCAGGAAGTAAAGGAGCAACGAGAGGAAACAATGTTGCAGGAGAATCATGGAACCCTTTGAACCGTTTGATCTTCACTACGGTGGAAACAAAGTAACTAAACGAACGGAGCCGCTGCAGAACGTTAGAGATACATTCACAGGTGTGAGTAGTAGGACACGCACGCAAGTTAAAACTGCTGATGGGGTTAAATCGACCCCAGAGGAACACCAATGTGTGTTCAGTGCATTGAAAAAATATCATCAGCATTTTATTTTTAATTAATTGTACCCATCAAATTAGGAAAACTCATGAAATATGAAGTTAAAAATATATATTTTTTTACATTTTATTTTTTGAATGATAAACAGTGAATAGGGTCAAACTCTATTCAAAAATCAGTTAAATACAGTATAAGAAAAAATCATGAAATAAAAACATTTTATTTAATCAAATACAGCAGATTTCTTCCCCCCCTCCATGATGAAAACATGCATAACAGCTGAAGCCAGTGATTGTGTTTGTTGTCCGAAGTTATTTGTAAAACAGGGAGTCACTTTAAATCAGGTGATACATTTGAAGGATGAAATCAGTGTTGCTTCATATCATATAATAAAATATCCACACGTTTTATTTTTTAACAGCGTAAAAGCGGATCTTGTTAAAATACTCGCTCTCTGATCTCTTTCTTATGGTAACACGGGGCTGATGTGTCAACATTCCTGTTTAACGGTCTTGAAGAAGGAGCTGAGGGAGCGCCGTCTGCTGCCGTCGGCTGCATCCAGTCTGGGTCTCTTAGACGTCTGTAGATTCTTGCGATTCTTTGTGCAGCCGTGTTTTTGCGTTTTTCCATCCTGAGACAAGCAAAGACAAACCACAAATTGGAACCTTATGCTCAGTGCAGGATCACAAGATAAGATACATTTCCGTGTAAATGTAGAAATAACCGCGAAAACCTACCTTTGAGGTTTGTTCTTTCTGAGGGTCGCAACGCTTTAGGATCTGTAGGAGAGTCACCACAGTGAAATGAATGACCGGTAGACTCTGTTTAACAACGACAGTAATAAGAAGCTGCAACTAAACCGCAGCGTGACGTCACTGAGACACTCTAATGTGGGAATAAAAAACAAACACACACACACACACTCATAAAGCAAAAAACCTTTTTCACTCCTGTGGAAACAGCAGCTCCCTCCAGAGCCGACCTGGTGAGCCACCGAGTGTTTCCACTCTGCGTTTGTGTGTCGCTGTCCTTCAGTCGCACGCTGTGAACCACATACGTCTGGCGGATGTGCGAGAATATGTGAACCACCTGCAAAACAGCGCATCGCGTTTGTCACACAGCCACAGTGGGAGTTTGTTGTGCATGTAAAAGTGCGGTCTGACATGGAGCTCACCTCTCCCACACGCTGCAGATCAGCAGTCAGATGCATTCCTGAGATCCTGCTGATCTCAGCACACAGCGCCTTCTTCTGTTCCACCTCAGAGCTCTTCTCTTCCTGCAGGAGACTGGGAAAGTCCCACAGGCCTGCCAGCAAACCTATCAACACACACATGCCCAAGCAAATCAACAAAATGGAAAAGACAACAAAAACTGCCATTGAAGGTAGTGGAAAGGGATGTTCATTTATAATTTGATAGGATCTAAAAATATTTCTATTTAAATATCAATTCATTTCGTAATATTTGAGCTAATCCTCATTTAAATTTTTTCTCTCCAGATCTTTGGTGTTGTTGCATTTAGTGTTTCAAGTTGAATTTTAATTTGCCCGACTAAAATTGAAACTTGTGAAAAAAGTCCAAGTGATCATATGGATACAAGCCGAGCTCATCGCTGTCATCAGCACCACAAAGAGATCCTGCAGGGATAAGCCACGCCCACCCACCGTTGTCAGGCCTCTGTGAGAGCAGATACTCGTCCTCCTCTCCGGCTCGGATAACCACGCAGGTCAGAGTTCGCTCCACTCGAGGCGGCTTCTTCGCCGGCTTTCTGGGGAAATTCTGAACACCCATCTCGTCGTCCCAAGGCTCGGAGGGACAGAGAGGACACGTCCCACCACTCACTGACGGGACAGGATAAAGCGCTTCACTATAACACCACTGCTGTGTCAGAGTCTGAGGAGACGCCCCCTCAGGACACTTACGACAGTCTTCTATGTCAGGCGGGGGTGATGGCTTCTCATCCAGCTTCCCAAACAGCCTCCTGGAGTTTTCCCCTTGTTTGACCTGCAAATTCACATCCTGTATCAGTCCACCGTCCCGTCCAGGAAGATCCAAGGCGTTAACAATCTCATCTCATCTTTTTCAGCATTTGTGACACAAAGCACAAACTACAGTATCACCATTGCTTGCTAGCATTGGTTTAGCACCTAGCATGTTTTTTTTTTACCTTGCGGTACGAGTGGCAGTGAGACTGTACAGGACACCGGCTGCACAGCGGTCCTTTAGGGGTGCAGACTCGTGCCCCCAGCTCCATCATGGCCTGGTTAAAGTCCCCGGGTCTCTCAGGGTCAACCAGCATGTTGACCAGTCTCCTGAAACAGTACAATTTATCGTTTAGAATATTTTAGAGAGGACGCGTAGACAGTCCGGGCTAAAACGCCTGCCTGGCAGAAGGTCGTGTCTCGATGGTTTTCACTTTGAAGCTTTATCTCACCACAGCGTGTCCGTTACTGCAGGACTTGTGCTGTCGGCGCCGACGGCCCTTATGCGGCACAGAACCCGAATCACATTGCCATCCACTGCTCCAGTAACCTAGGCAACAGAGATTTCCATCATCCGTGGTAAACAATGCAGTGCTGCCATCAAGCGCGGCCTTAGAGTTTGATCAGGTCCACAAGAATACAACCAGTTGTGGTGCAGGTGTGTGTGTGTGTGTGTGTGTGTGTGTGCGTGCGTGTGATGACCGACCTGGCCCAGTGCAATAGAGCCTATAGCTGCAGCAGTGTAGCGTCCCACCCCAGGCAGCTGTTTCAGCAGGCTGTCAGCTGTGCGAGGCATCTGTCCCTGAAGCTCCGTCACCACCTTAAACGCAGCAGGAACACTTTTTACTCTCTATACTATGGTTAATGGGTAATATCAATCCCTTTTCTAAAACTGCTCCTGCACGGGGCTGCGGGGGGGGGGGCACAAAGCTTTACCAACCCATTCTACAGGCTTGCTTACGATGCAGATGATAAAAGCACCAACCTTCTGAGCTCCTGCATGCAGCCGTTTCCCTCTGGAGTAGTAGCCAAGTCCAGCCCACATTTGATTCACTTCCTAGATGTAAAAGCAATAAGTATATTTAATTTCAAGTAACTATACGATTCTAAAAGCATCTTCAGGGCCTGCGTTTAGCTTTTCTTTTTTTAGTGATCACCTCGAGCGTCGCTGCTGCCAGATCCTCCGCTGTGGGCCAGCGCTAACAGAACACAAAAAAGGGATAGCATTGATTACATTTAAGACCAGCTTGTCAATGTAATAAACACTTCATTGATGCCTACCCTCATCCATTTGTTGTAGTAGTCTATTACCGTGGCAACTTGGGTCTGTTGCAGCATGATTTCTGAAACCCACACTAAAAAAAAAAAAAAAAAAAGCAAGACCACTGTTGTGAAATGCTGCAGCAACAGTTTAGGCCGATTGGGAAATGTTTTCTTACCGGCGTACGTCCTGATGTTGAGGTCCGGTTCTGTCGCAGCCTGTGAGGAAAGACAGGGGGGCCGGTCAACTGCCGATCAGCGCCGACACCCAGATCGCATTTAAAAAGGACACCACGCCAATCCAAATTACGCTTAAGTAAATTACTGTGCAATACCAACCAAGCTTGCAGCAGCGCGTCCTGCACGATGCAGAATTTAAATGTGCATGTGTGATTGATAAAGATTAAACACGTTGTCAAAGCCAGGAAACGAGCTGATTCTTTACCAGAGTCCTCCACGGTAGCTCTCGCTTCTCCTCGTCGTACCAGCGTAGGAGTCGAGAGCGGAGCAGCTCAACATCAGCAGCGTCGTGGAAAAAGTGAAACGTGGATAGCGGCGAAGCATCAGTGGTTTCCTCTGGAACGGCAAAAACATTTCATTTACAACGGGGAAAGGAAAGTTTCACTTTACATTCAAGTGATGAAAGTTTGTCATTATTTAAAGAAGTCCTCGAGATGAAGTTTGGTTTTCTATTGAAATCATATTAAGGGACGGTATAATTCATTGTGTTGGGTGTTTCTCAGGAGTTTGAACAAAATTACAAATATTTGAACACTGATTTGTAGTTTTAACGTGTCTTACATGCGTCTCATGTGAGGTTAGGCTTCCGGGATGTTTGCAGGCACCGCCGCTGTAAACTGTTGCTAAACTATGAACTAAATAGTCTGAGTTTCCACCAAACATGATTAAAATGACACTTGCCCTCTTTCAAAGCCGTCTTGGATCTCTTCCGCGTTGGTTTCGCTTTTTCCGCCATCTCCAGTCCGGTTCTTTTGCGTCTTGGCATCATCGAACGGAATCTGCTCGTAAACAAACACCGCGAAGCAGACAGATCTGTTTATTTATTTACGCGCGCACGCCACGTTCTGAGCGGAAGAGCCGCAGCTCGTCCAATCCGCTGCACGGAAAGGCGAGACGTAAGATTGCGTCACATCCGGGCAGTGGGTCGAACTCCACAGACAATAACAACGCATTGTGTAACTATTATGTGATATTATTACTATTACGTGGATTAACTATCATTATTAAAAGATACATTTAAAAGTAATACAAGGTCGTGCAAAAAGTAAAATCATTCAGTGAAAATAGACTCCGTGACATTATACTGGAGCTCATTTAATGTTCATCAGAGAACAGATGATTCTTTTCTCCATTAATTGAAATAAAATTATGAAAAAAAAAAAAAAATCAGATAAAGATCAAACTTAATCCAAGTGACACATTCACTATGTTCCTTTTGACCACCATTGGGAGGGCTACAGAATTATTAAAAGGAAAGGCAGGAAATCCTCCTCTGATCTTGAGAAAATTATTGTTTATAATGCAAAAAAATGTGTTGTGTGGCTTTTAAAAAAGTTGCCATTTTATTTGTCGTCAATGAGACACCCGATTGTTGTAGTTGTGTCTGCCTATCGTGAATTTCATAAATAGCATCACATTAAATAGAAGAAATAATTTTATTGAATTAAAGCTGTGAAATAACTGTAGTTAAGTGACAAAATATTGCAAATTTAAATTGGCATGACAGTAAGATGCAACATTTTAATGTTGTCAAAATTCAAACTGGTCACTGATGAAAACAATACAAGACCAAATTATTGTATTTTAATTGTTCTACATGATATTATAAACATGAAAAGGTAGAGAGAATAATAGATGGTATTGAAAGAATATTTTCGTTCTCCACATCATTAGATGCTTTTTTCCTTCTGGGTCAGAGTTTGTTACCATCCAAAACTGAAATGCAAAGACAATATCATTTTTGGGGTCACATAGCACAGATGTTTGAAACATTCTTTTGACCAGCCTCACAATAAACGAATCAATACCTTCAGTTATGTGCACCGTGTTGGTGAGCAACATTTCTGCTTGTGCTTCATCCATATCCATGTACAAGCTGTCAGACTTGTGCTGTAGAAAGAGAGTGATGGCGTTTGTTAGCTCCTTCCTAGCAACGACCACATTGGCCTTTAAACCAATGCCTTCATAATAAGACGTTGTTAAAGCTTACCATCAAGGCTGTAAACAGTTCGATGCCAGCGACTCGTTGCACTTGATCCTCAAGGACTGGATATGAGCGAACAAAATGCTGCGCAGAGATGAGTGCTGTGTTAACGTGTGCATGCAAACACGCAGGGCTGCCAGATTATTGTAGGACAAAGGTGCACATTCCAGTATTGTGCATATTTGTCTTTATGAAGGCATGGTAGTAGTACTGCACCTCTAGGGCCAGACCTGCTTGTACTTGTGCATCAGTGTGTTCTCTGTTGCCCATAGCATACAGAAGATGCCGGATCACTCCAAGAGAGAGGAGCTCACGGGAAATCTCTTTGCTGCCCTCCGCCAGAAATCTTCAAGACAAACGTCGCCACGAAAAATAATTAGGTATGAGAGTAGCCTTCAGGATTTACACTGAGCTGATTAAAGACTTTGCATTCATAGGAATTCAATATAGCACATTTTTTAAACATTGCTTTGCAAAACATTCATTACTGTCTGTCTCGCCTTGTAATATTTAAATCCCCACCGTATGGTTTTAGCTGCAGCAGCTTGTTGAACAAATACAGGCAGCGATCCAGTAATCTTGATTATCGCAGACTCTGGAGAGATGGAACGGAAATGTGTCAATATTGTGTCTAAAATGAGACAAAATGGTCAAAGGACATATTTTGATATGATGTGTGTGCAGTTGGAAAATGATCTGTCAGTTTCTGAAGCCCAGATAAAATTCATCACTGCGTCAGTCAGAAGAATGAAATGAAATGAATGAATGAAAGGATAAATGACCACCTTCCATATTCTGCTGCTGCTGCATTTCTTTAGTCGGCCTCAGGAGAGCCACCAGTCCACTGAGGAGCACTGGCCTTACATCATAATCCTTCAGGTCCAGGATCAGATTTATGGCTGGCAGAGACATAAAGTATCAGACAAGATTTAAAGGTGATTTTCTGCATTAAGGTATGATAATAGCAGGAGAATTCTATTGTACACACAAACATAAAAACACAACTCGTCAGCTACTGTCACAAGTTTATCGCCACGTTTCTCTGCTGACCTCCAGCCTGAACCTCCAGGTGAAGAGACCTGAGCAGATCCAACAAAGGTTCCACGATGCTGTGAGGGGCTGTTTTCATCTTGGCCTGTCAGGAACAATGGAAGAAAGGAAGAAAAAATGAGTTACAGTCGGTTTCAAACCGAATATGTGAACGGGTGAAGAGGAGAACATGAACGATAAGCATTATTCTACGCACCGAATCGCACGCTTCTGTTAGGATGCTCAAACGTAGTATTTTGCACGTGAGTACACTTATTTGTGCCGTGCATGAATGACCACAGTGCTTTACCTGCATAGTGTGCAAGGTGTGCAGGACAAGCTGCTGGGCCCTAGGGGAGCTACAAGTCATGAGTGGGATCAGGCCTTTGTAGACTTGGCTTTGGTATTTGGGGTTTCCATAGGACAGGGACTCCAGGACGGCCCATGCTGCGTCTTGGCTTTCATCTGTGTTTGACTCAGCCAGGCTCACTGTTAACGTTTTCACACCTGAAAGAATGTAAAAAAAACAACAACAAAAAACAAGTGGTCCTGCCTGACATGATTTCTACATCAAGAGGAATAAACATGTTATTTGTTATACAGCTAAACTTTACCACGGCTGTCACAGATCATCTCTTTGTACTTGCGACCAGCATTTGAGACGGCGAGCAGAAGACGGAGGGCCTCCTTCAGTTCCTCCTCCCTGCTCCTGGAGAGGCTCGAGATCTCCAGGAGAATGAAAACTCCTCCATCCTGCACGAACTCTGCTAGGTACTGATCACTGGGGAACGAGAAACAATGTGGGTAGCCAACAAAAAGAAACCTGCACGACGAGGCGCAGATGCAAACGTAGCTCATGGTAGCATTTAATCTCACTCACTGGCACGCTGCTGAAAGGAAAATCCCAATTGATTTAAGCTGCAGGACTAAGAATGTCCCAGACGTGTATCTGGACGTTCAGTGAAGGACTGGGTACAAGTATGACATGGACACCTGGAACCAGCACTTAATCCCTCTGGAACATGAGACATGGAATATAGCCTTTGCTTTCAGCCACATAGACAAAGGAAGGATACGTGAGTCTGGTCCAGGTGGTGAGTCGGGCCAGGAAGAGGCTGGCTACCTGCGCAAATTCCACTTCCAGCTCGTAGAACGTCTTTCCGGCGTTTTGAGCCAGGAAGGTTTTCAACATGCGGCTGCGGACCGTCCGGTCGCCACGGTCCCATTGCCCTAGAAAATTGAGTACTTTGCCGATATTCGCCTGAACCTCCATCCTGTCCGTCTTTGTTCCGTCCTTCTTTTCACTTCGGCTATGAGAACGCTATTAAATATTTTGTACCTAAACAAAAACAGCCACACAGAATTGTGTGACTTTAGAAATCCTGCAGCTCGTCAGTGGAAAAACCTTCAACATACTTATTTTAATGTTCTTCGCATGCTTCTTTATATTTGCTCTTTATTTCCCTCGTCCTCTGTAACTGCATGGTAACGGTTGCTTAGCAATGTACCAACAATCACTGCTGCTGGAGGGGGGGAAAGGGCCCAGGGGCTCAGCTCGAGGTAAAGTTCGGCTGGGGCTCAGCCCCCCCCCCCCCACTGTTTCAGCCATTAATAAAATTAAAAAGTGCTCTTGCAGAGGCTGCATTTGTAGATTCACTCTTATATTTTGTGCGTTTTTATATCTGTGTGTAAAATGACATTATTTTTGTGAATGTGTTTTATCATGCACCAACATGTTACCTGACTTCTGATGACGTCATACTTTCATTTTACTCTGTTCTTCAATATGCTTAACAAAGGAGTTCATATTTGTCTGAAGGCATTGCATATTGTCTTGGTGAATAATTTCTGTCTCAAACAGGCTCTGCCAGAAACGCTCTAAAAACACGCAAGCAAAAGTACGTTCATGGCGAGCACGCGCGCACGCACGCTCCCGTGGTAAACCGCGAGGCGAAGTCTCAGCACACACACACACACATCGTGCCGTATGTCTGCGGGCGCACAGGCACACACACTCGCTTTTACGCGCGACCGAGCGCAGTCCGGTGAGCGCCGGGCTGCACTCGGTCGCGCGTTGTAGAGTGTCTCTGTACGCACTCACACACATCGCAGGACGCAGACCTGCAGCACCCCCTCGTGGGGGATTCGAGGACATTGTGGGTGTGTTGCTGCCCTCCGCAGGCTGCTTCTCCAGGATAACGCGCTCTCCGGAGAGAAGGAACAATCTCGATGCCCAACAGAGCAAAGCGCGGGTGGAGACACGATCAGAGCCCCCTGCTCACAGCAGTAGTGAAATGATCCGCGTGCACAAACGTGCCCTGTCGCTAATCGATGGGACTTTTTTAACCCGCCTCGGTGCCAAACAGCGGCGGACGCGACACCGAATCTTCTCTGTGCACATTCGGAATCCTACTCGAAGCATTTCCGGCACTCCTAATCGATTATTGCGCCGTACTTTTTTTGTTTTTAGACTAATCGTTGCGCGACAAATGGCCGATCGACCGGCATCAGGCCGCGTCAGAAGCGCGCAGGGAGGGAGAGAGCGAGGAAGGAAGGGGAGGGGATCTGACATTAAAGCAACACAACAAGGAAGCGGCCGCGGAGACGCAGACGCCTTTTTAATAACAGCCGGAGCGAGTGGTGAAGGTGCAAGGCCCAACGGCGAGCTCTGCCCGGAACTCGAACCGAACCCTCACACACTGAGCGGGTTCCGACCGAGTTGGATTTCAGGGCGCGTTCAGAGATATGGGTGAGAATAATGAAAGAGGGGATTAATAATTGTGATTCAGAGAGAGAGAGGGGGGGCAGGCCTCTTCTGGCGGAGAGAGCCGTGCTCTGATGGGGGGGTGGAAACAAAGGAAAGCCTCATATCAAAGCCGCAATTAATGAAACACCAGTTTAGATTCCTCCCATCGAGCCAGGGCTGCTACCATAGTAGCATCCTGCAACGATGAATGGCTCTTATTGTGAAGTCCGTTAATGAAATAATGGCTCCTTCTAACTGATCCAGAGGTTCCAGTTGTCGGCCAGCCTGATGTAGACTCAGAGTAACGTTACTTTACATCGTTACAGAGCAACGTTACTTTAGGGTATGTGAGTGCTTGTGGCTGCGTCCTCAGGTTCGGAGCCGCCCGGCTCCCCGCAGGCGGTGCTGGAGGACGGAGGAGAGGAGGATGAGGAGGAGCTGAGCGGAGGGGAGGAGGCAGATCTGCGGTCCAGCTCCGGCCGGGGCTCCCTGCTGACCCGGAGGGGCATCACCCTGAGGGTGCTGCTCAAGGACGGCCTGGTGGAGCCGGGGGACGGCGTGCTCGCCATCCACTACCTGGTAACAAGACGCATCACGGCTGTAGTCCACAAAGTGGGAGTGCACTCTAAAAAAAGGACGAATTATCGTCTCCTCTCTGCCTCCGCAGGGTAAGAACTTCGTAGGAGACCTCTTGACCGATGGAAAGATCCGATGGGTGGAGACGGGCCAGATCTTCAATTCTCCAAGTGCCTGGGCAACGCACTGCAAGCGTCTGGTCAATCCGGCCAAGAAGTCTGGCTGCGGTTGGGCATCGGTACGCTACCGGGGCCAGAAGCTGGTCCAGTATAAAACCACCTGGCTGCACAAGTACCAGCCCAGCGCAGACATGGTGAGAGCGCGATGGCATTCCCCGTTAAGGCGAGACGGGAAACGCGGACTCTTCGGGAACAGCTGTTCAAATAACAGAGGGAACGGCGAAGGAATCGGAATGCAGAGGTTGCATGTAAATAGAAATGCGTTTGAAGGGGGGGGGGTTGTTGCTCAAAAGTCAAGATGAAAAATCTATTTCAAAATATTCTCGCTTGAAGAGCAGGGTTGTCGTCCTCACGCTGTTTTTTTCACTCACCGTGTCCAGAGCCTGGTGAGTGAGGAGGATGATGATGAGGAAGAAGAAGAAGGGAAGACAGCTGTGCTGGCAGATGAGAAGATTAAAAACAACAAACCTGGAATAAATGGTACAATTCCCTTTTTACTGGAAGTCGAATGCGACGCGTTTCGGTGTTACTGGGGGGAAACGATTGTTCTCCACTCTTCCAGATGTTGTCGTCGCCAAGAGAACTGAGAGAGAGAGAATTCCTCTCAGATATTGCACCTTGGGCCCCCGGGACGCCACGAGGTACGGGCGCTTTATTACGATCAAGATCGTTCCACGTGATCGATAAAGAGAATCGGACTGACGAGCACCTTTTTTGCACGCTCAAGAGATCCGCACACGCTCGTGGAGCTCTCCGCCTTCTCGGCCATCAACCGGTTCCAGCCTTTCAACGTCGCCGTGTCCAGCAACGTGCTGCTGCTAATGGTGAGCAACGAAGCCCCCCCCCCCCCCCCCCCCGAGGCAGGCTGGTTGAATATGAACAGCCGGCGCACTCACTAAGTCGCCTGCTTTCCTGCCTTCCTCAGGACTTCCACTGTCACCTGACCACCAGTGAGGTGGTGGGCTACCTCGGAGGGCGGTGGGACACCAATACCCAACGTGAGTTTCACCCCAGAAAGCACAGGCAGAGTAGAAGTAGAGCAGAGGATGAAAGAAATCAAGCGCCTCCCTCCCTGCGGTCTTACAGTGCTGACGGTCCTGAGGGCTTTCCCATGTCGGACCAGGCTGGCAGACAGAGACGCCGCTTCTGCTGTTGAAGAGGAGGTAACGCAATAAAAGCCAGTCCGCATTTAGCTCCGACAGCAGGTGTGCCTCCAGAAATCAATGGGATACATTCACACATGTGTCTCTCCAAAGTCACAAACTCCGTCTTGAATGTCGCCGACTTTGCATGGTTGAAATTCTGTATTAATTTCCAGTAGCGAATGTGTGGTGGAGTTATAGCTAATTATAGCTCCACCCATAACAAAGGTTACGCTGAAAAATGGCCAAATAGTATCTGCTCGGAACATCTGCTGGTAAAGTCCTCATCTGGATCTGGAAGCATGCAAAAAGGGCTTTTGTGCTGTGGAGCAAATGACAGAACAGGAGATGCCAAAAAAAAACAAAAAACGAAAACTGCTAAATATTTTTTTTTTTTCAAATCGACAAATTATTTTTGTTAAAGCTGGGCCGCTTTCTAATCTCGACTCTGCTGTAGATCTGTCAGAACCTTTTCATGCGCGGCCTGTCGCTGGTGGGCTGGTACCACAGCCACCCACGAGGTCCGGCTCTGCCGTCGCTGCAGGACATCGACTCCCAGATGGATCATCAGCTGAGGCTGCAGGGTTCAAACAACGGCTTCCAGCCATGTCTGGGCGTCATCTGTGGTGAGCTCCTGCCCCCCCCCCCCCCTTTTTTTTTATTTATACTACCAGTACACCCATAATTCTCTTTTAAATACCTATTTCATTGGAAGTTGTGCAAACACGTTATTTTATCCCATCTGGTGGAATGAAAATACTGTATTGCTAAAATAAAAAAACAATTTCATCACAAGCCGGAGGCAAAGAGGTTCTTTGTGATTTATTATTGATTTGATTTATTTTTCCCAGGTCCTTATTACCATGGAAACCAAGGTGTGGCATCCACAATAACTCCATTCTGGGTCGTACCCCCGCCTGAAGTGAGGACACAGATACAACTAGTGGAATCGTCTCCTTGTTTCATGGCGTTCTACCTCAGTTTGCCTTTTTGTGATGTTTCCTAAAACACCTGCATGCGATCTGCTTCTCTGCAGCAACGGCCTAACGATTATGGCATCCCAGTGGCCGTAGAGGTCACCTACGTACAGGACAATTTTCTCACCAGCGATGTTCTTAATGAGATGGTACAAACCTCAATCCTTTGAAAATACCATGTAGAAATCTTTCGCTTTAAACACCAGAAGTCATTCTGAAAAGGTCTGGGCTCCTTCCCCTCCACAGATGCTGCTGGTCGACTACTACAGGTCAGCTCCCGACCTTGTCCAGTTCACCCAGCACTGGTGTCCCGACACCTCCATGATCGACAAAATCAAGGTAGGAGGATTGATGAGAAAAGTCGATGCTGGCATTCTAACATCGCCGCGGGCGGGAGGTGATGTGTAATCTGTGTGCCCCCCTGGCCTGTTCCTCAGGGCTCTTTGAGTTGCCACGCTCCCAAAGACCAGGCCTACTCTCAGATCTTGGAGCATGTCTACGGTCAGCTGGGCAACATGCACTGAGCGGATCTCCAGTGGCAACCCCAAAGTCTTTCCACTTCAAACGGCACTTGAGCAGAACACGGTTGGAGTAAAGTGCGCGAGATGCAGCGACCTGCAAGACAAATGCCTTGAATTCTCTCATACTTGAGTGATGCTTCATTTTTTTTTACAGACACCAGTCACTCTGAATGTACAGAATCCGTGACACTAGTTTGTATTCACCATTAATGAGAACCATCAAATGTACAACTGGGTGAATTTACACCAGAGGTTTACAGATGTGCACTGAAACCAGTCTGCTTGTCTGGCCTCCCACCTAACACACGGACCTCTGTGCCTACCTACCAATATCCTGTGGTACGAGCAGATATTGCCAGATATGCACAATGTTAAATGTTAATGTGTTGTCAATGCCTTTATAGATGAAACCAGTGGAGCAGTAGTTTCTGGTGGTTGTACACGTATCTGAAAATATGCAGGAATGTCTATTTTCATAATTCTAATCTGCAAGGGTTTGTAAACTAGTTCAAGTTAAATTGGATGATTGCTGCGTGGTGGAAGTGCTGTTCAATACGAATCTTTGTGTGTGTGTGTGTGTGTTCCCCTACTGTAGGATTGTGAGTCTGGACAAATGGCTTCCTGTTTACCTGTACTGTATTTATTACTGTGATTTCTGTGGTATCCATGTTTGAAGACAGAGCAATGCCTTAAGCCTGCTGATCACGAAGCATTAAAATACACACACTGGAACTACATAAGCATGACTTATTTATTTGTTGTTGAAGTTTCTGATCAAATGTGCGACGTCATGAGTTCAGGAATAAAAAGAACTAGGATAGGCACCCGGGCCTAATTATCACAATGCTAACATTAAAGCTAAGTTAAGACGTATTTACATGACACTGATGGCAATGTTCTAATTCAGTATACAAACCAGATTCCACTCAAATACATTTTGAGTTTTTCTTGGGAGGGCAAAGGTGGTCCGTAATCAAATATAAAAGCTGTCAACACGACATGATTGTACTCAAATCTAGACAGTTGGTTCTGCATATTTAGTGCATCAGCCACAAGACTTTTGTTTTTGTCCATTTAAAACCAGCCATGACTTGACATCAGAAAATCCCAAAACACACTTTTACATATTTATATTTTATTTATTATAATAATGGGGAAGTGGGGGACAAGAATGAAGCACATACAAAGACTTTTGATAAATGACAATAATGTGATTAAACTATATGCATACAAAAAGTAAAAAGAAAACTTAAATCTAACATTTATAAAAAGGTGTAATGTAGGTCCACATGCAAAGACTTATTTAAATGTTTCAAGGTCTTGTATATAAACATAATACTATGGAGAGCCAGAATGATTCAATGTGGTTTAAAAAAGTATTTAAGACTGATTAAACAAATACATAAAGAAATTAGAGAGGTTTTTTTTCTTATAAAATATGGATTAAAATTGTTAAAAACAAGTTTCCAATGTTGGTTTGAAGACAAACCTCATGTTCAGGAAACCACCTGTAGTGTCAGAAATTAGCATTAAATAAAAACCTACGGACACAGATTTCAACAAAATGAAAGTGCCAAACAGAAGGTTAGGTTTTGGTTGCTGAAATATTTCGCTGCACTTTCCCCTCCAATCTTTTCCAAAGGCACTAAAACAAGGCCATCGAGGACTTTGTGATAACGGTGCGATCCAGACAGCACCTCCTGTAGTCCTGAAATGTTGCCCTGAACGTGATACAATCATTGAAATATAATAAGATGAGAAATGTAAACATATTAGACAAGGACAAAACCCAGGAATGGGGGGGGGGGGGGGGGGGTGGCGTAATGGATAAAGACAGATACGAGTAGAATTATTGCAGACATCAAAAGAGCATAATGTTCTTTCAGAATCAAGTTCTTCTGACCCCAAACAACTCAAAAATCGCAGGATTGATTATACTGTTTGGTGAGTAACCCTCTTCAAACAGCTCACACATTTTTCTCTCGATGGTTTCCCTTTTCCCTCAGACCGTGCAGTGCATGCTGGGTAAGACCCCATCAGGTGTGGACTGTGGCTAAATCCCAGACAAGAAACCAGCCTTGTCTAAATAGATTAAGTAAACAGGAACTCCACCTGCCCACAAAATATTGTAAAAACAAAACAAAGAAGCAAACCGGAGGCGAGTCATCGGCGTCACGGGATCAGAGGCCCCCAGAGCACAGATGTTCACATTCTCAAAGACATGAAGGCAGACCATAGTGGGGGGGGGGGGGCTTCAGGGATGAACATGAAACACCGTCGCTGCCAGCAGCGTCATCTATTCAGGCACTGCATGGAGCCTAAAGCAAGGGTCAAAAGACCTGGAAAACACTTAACATGCAAAGAACATGAATATATGGCTGTGCTGCAGAACGGTTAGCGGTTTAAGGTGCGAGCGAAATGTTCCCGCTGCATTTAGTACACTTTTTGGTCTCCGCCTCCTCTACTGAACAGATTAGCACACAACCATTAAGCAACTAATCGTTCTGCATCGCTACGCAAACAAATCCGCGCCTGCCTTCACTGTGTGGGGCCTGTGTGTAATTAGTAAAGTAAGTCTGACCACACAAGCAAACACTCATCAATCTCATTTGATGAAAAGGTGCAATTACAACATTGTCTCACACACTCAGTAAAACTACTGCGGGAGGTTGATTCCAAAGTAATTCAATACTTAAAGAACGGAATGAAAACACTGTATCGGGTTCCTTTTGTTCTGGAGCCACCACCGACGCACCGCCTAGACACAGAACCTAGAAAGAGCATCAAGAGGCTAAAATCACATGGCTCCCGTTTGTCTTTACAAAACTAAAAATGCAGTATTCGTTTCTTTTTTAAGATAAAACCAGTTAAATTAGATTTATAGCTGTGTGGTCAAATTAATTATTAGTCTTGCCAGCAGGTGGCGTACGGAGTGAGCTCCAGTCTGAGCACAAACTTGGTTTTAGATGTGAAAACAAGGGTAATAATAATATTCACTGCAAGGTTGGAGTTCAGTCTGAAACTGACCCTTGAAATGGTGAATCAACCTGAGACTTGAAGGCTGCAGTCACACGAGAACAACCTCAGCTATCATAATCATGTAATCACTAATATTACAAATTATGTGATTTATGTCAGGAACTGAGAATTTAAAAAGTCCTCAAAAATCGTGTTTGAGGGCAGATAATGAGAAATTAATCTCTGCGTCCATCTTGGGTCCTTCTACCTTATGCTGGAACACTTTGATATTCCGGTCTGGAAATCGAGATGACAGAAATGCTCTCAGCAGTGAAGATGAAAATGAATATTTTGAAGACCGTCCCTTTCTACCGACTCGGCTCGCCCTCCTCTCCATCAGTCTCCCCTTGGTTCTCTTGCTCTTGTTGTGCTTTTAGCGCTGTAATGCCACGAGGACCTCCACATAGTTTTGAGGGAAGAATCCTGTCTGGCCGTTCAGCATTCCCTCGTACCAGTTCTCGTCAATCTGATTGGTCAGGGTGATGATATCGCCCTCGCTAAAGCCCAGCTCTCCGTCGTTCTCCGGATCAAAGTCGTACAGTGCCTTGCAGCTCGACTGCTCCGGGGCTGACAAAACACAATGACAGAAGGAATTAGAGGGGGGGGTCAGGAGATGATTTTATACTATATAGTTAAGCATCGGCTGTCTGCAGGCAGGCTCGAGATAGAGAAAGCTTTGGTCATTGATTTGGGTTTTTTACTTCAGTTACATGAGCAGAAAAAAAAAAAGACAAGTGTGAAGCTAATTTACAACAATTACAAAAGTTTCTAAAAGCTGATTCGCCCCACAACTTTAAAATTCTACTTCTTACATTTCACAACAGAAGCTGTTGCGCGCACATTGTGCCGACGCTATCTGTGACTCACACAATCTGGGTTTCCGTAAAGGACCGTCAGGCCGATTGAAATAACGACTCTGATGACGTCACAGGAAAGAGGAACACGATCAGTTAGAGAAAGGCCAGCCAAATAACGGGCGAAGAGGCAAACGCACAGCCGACACACAAAACGTCCATTTTGTTTGGGTGCAAGCCATCATTTGTTAAACGCTCCTCTATCTTTGGCTTTTCTTCTGTGCATGTAGAAACAGCGAGATGTCTTCTTGTTGTTGGACATCTGATAAAACACCGACACATTTATCACTCTGCCCTTTTGCGTGGTGAAATTGTGTGGATGAATACAAAATAAAGCCCGAGTTTATCTTCTCAATGCATCATTTGTTCTCATGACGGCCACTCCATCGTTGTTGCATCAATAGATGAATTCAAATTTAATCCACCCTAGATCTTGTGGTAAAATCATAACACCCATCTATTGTCTTGGAGAGGAGAAAACCTCAATCGTCTCATCTACAGTAGATGCTGCAGGGAAATTATCCTCAAAGAACACACAAAAATGCGTTTTTCAGGATGCACCGTGGGCTTCTTACCGGAGTTGCGTGAAGGTGGCAGGGCCATTGAGGTCGAGTAGTTGCCATTCGAATGGTTGTTGTCTCCAAAGTCAAAGACGGGTTTGGGTTTAGGCGTGTATTCACGCCGTGGCCGAGTCTGAGCATCGCTCATCCTATTCAGATAAATTGATTTAAGTTCTATATTTCCAAGGCTCAATAATAATAATAAAAAATACAATAGTGTATAACAACTCAATGCAAACCAGACTTCAAAGGTTTTAAGGAGAAAGTTGCATAATCAGTTTGTGGGTCTTTGTTTCATGAGTGTACCTCTCTCTGAGTTTGTCGTAGAGCTCATCCAGCACCTGCATGGCCTGTCTGTGGTACTGCAGCTGGGACTCCACCAGAGCCGACATCTGGCTCACCTGCTCTATCTGCACAGCAAAAGCACACTCAACGGTCCAATTCCTACTTCCTGCCATTGAATACAACAAAGTCATGCTTGGAGAGACTCACGTCCGTCTCCAGCAGGTTGTACATGCTCGTCTCTGCCACTTCCTTTGACTCGTGAAACTTCTCCAGGGCCTGTCGAACCTCCTCATCCGGGATTTTTCCTTGACGCTTTTTCTTGTAATCATAGTCCAGGCGACGGCCTTCCAGCTTCTTCAGGTGGTGCTGAGGTGGCAAGAACCACAATTAGAAAAAGGAAGCAGCACGGAACGCTCCATCTTAAATGCTTTAAGAAGACGAGTGATGGGAGGTATGCTGGTTTTCCCATAATGCTGCTGCACAAGAGAGCTTAACCGATGAATTTCCAGTTTCTTTTCCTTTTCTCATAAAAAAAAAAAGCACAAAGACAAACCTGTATTTCTCGGAGGTCCTTGTCACAGAGCCCTTGCAATGGATCAATGAAGTTCTGTTTGACATCAATATCTAAAGAGTCTTTGACCTCTGCCAATCTCTTCATGGCTTCCCCAACATCTACTAGCGCTCCACCTAAAACACAAAGGCACAGCTCAGTAACACTAAGTTACCATCAGATCACACCTGAAACACAGACATAATCAGTCAACACACCTTCATACACACTCGATAGCTTGTTGCAACAAACCCAAGTTTCTCAATCCACTCCTCAATTTACCATCTAAAACCAGGAGACACTTTTAAAAGCACACATCTTACCAAAGTTGGTGTCCTCTCCGAGCTCCCGCCCGTACTTGCCCATACACTCCCCCAGCAGCCCCTCAGCCTGAGGGTAACCTGGGTTCTTTACCTGGCCACGGATCTTAGACATGGTGTTCAACATGGAGAGTTTGGCTCGCGATGCTGCAAAAAAAGGAGTCCAAACTAATCCATCAACGAGTCCGAGATTTTAAATGCCTAAAACGGATCGTCTTGTCACCTGGATTTGGTTGAAGGTACTCTGACGTTTTGGAAATCACCTCCACGACTGCTTTACTGGTCACATCCACTTTCTACGACACACAGGAAGCACACATGCATCACAAACGTGCACAAAACAGGAAGGTATACTGTTATAATGTTCATTCGCATCGAGAATGCTATGTAAAATAGAGACATGCATCTCAACACAATGGGGAGTAAGAATTGAAAATTGAGTCCTATTTTAAGCATTTTATTTATTTGTTTTAATGTCAGAAGTTTTTTTTAAACCGACACTGGCATAAATGAGGTGTAAACTTCGACAACAGATGTTAAATTATTTGTGTATTGTGTGTAAAACCAAGTCAGGCCCAGAGCTGTCGCACTGTAGGAAGCTTCTCTTACCCGTTCCAAATCTCTGAAGTCATCATCCAGCTTAGTTCCTTCAGCACCTCCAACCTTCTCACTCACCATCTAGACAGAGAAACAGAGAGAGAAAAAACAGGTAGAAAGAGTGGAAATGAATTAATGCTGCTCATAAGGGCTTGATTTCAAGATGGAAGAAGCCTGACCGCATTTCTGATTTGTACAATTTATATGAAGAACTTACAAGCATTTCTGACAGTAAAACATACGTGTGCAGCAGCGCAGCATGCAGGCAAACAACTGAGGTATCTCTGTGTGTGTGAGTGTGCACATAACAGCGCAGTGTGATGCAATCCCTTGTTTTGTAGGATGGGGAGGGGGATGGTGACCATCAAACTACATCGCACTTCAATTAAAATAGAGACAGCATGCTACAACTTTAACGCGTTGATTATAAACATGTGTGGATCCATGTGAGAGCTCAGCATTTTTAAGGCCCGAGGCGGAAGCTTAAGAATTTGAAAACAAGTCCTTTCCCTCTGCACGCAGAGGGAAGTTTTTTTTCTTGTTCCATTTTGTGACTTACTCTTTAAATGATAGACAACTGGAAACTAGAATGTTTACTCTTACTTTGTCGTGAGTCTGTACTACTGCGAGTTCTGCCCGTCCCGTGTAGTATGACCTACACAAAGTGTGACGCACAGACAGGCAGGCTCCAATCTCCAGGCAGATAATGAAAATGGGAAACAACAGACTAGTGTACTTTAGAACTTACACCACACCAGGAGGCCATGAATCTTTCCTGCGCTTGTCTATTTGATTTTTGAGGGGGGTCGTAACAGCAGTGATGTCATTCCTTAAATATCTG
This sequence comes from Brachionichthys hirsutus, assembly GCF_040956055.1. NCBI lineage: Eukaryota > Metazoa > Chordata > Actinopteri > Lophiiformes > Brachionichthyidae > Brachionichthys > Brachionichthys hirsutus. The sequence continues at coordinate 5,172,065 of NC_090905.1, forward strand.
TCATTTCCTACATGACTCTTTAGTGACACTTTTGTGCTTACAGGAATTACCTAGATTTATGTGTCAGAGAGAAATAATTAGTTCAAAGTGACCAACAGACTTTTAATATGTAATCGTAATGCTTATCACCGCAGCTTTGTTTATGACTATCTGATAACTGAGGCTGTTAGTTCCTGTGTTCACAAATTTGAAAGGGTTACTCTTCCTCAGCGACAACTATAAAGTCTTTTGCTGAAGAGTCTGATGTTTTCAAGTCACACTGCTTCTGTGGAAAGCACATGATGGTCTCGGGGAGGTCACAGCGAGTAAAAATACAGCCTCAACTCTCCCTCCGCTCAGCAGTAATCCCTACCTGGAGAGGATAAAGCCTGTAGTCTGAAATCAAAGCTTTTTGCTAGTTTTGATTTTCAGCAAATGTCAGTCTTGAAAAACTTTCAGGGGAAGAATAATTTAATTCATAAAGAGCTAGCCGTCACCCAGGATGAATTATCACTCCCACTGTCACTACTTGTATTTCGGTCAGGGTGATAGCGAGTCTGACATTTAAGATTTTGACATTTACAATCTCAGAAGTACAAACAACAGGGACAGACAACCAATTAAAAGAGACAAAACAAAGAGTGAGCTTCAAGGCACAGATACCATCCTACAATAAACTCCCCTGCATGCCCCCCAGTGCAGAAACTCTGAGCCATGTCAAGTCTTATTGACTGTAGTGGAGTTTTTGGCAAGAAAAGCAGCTCCATTGCAGTCAAATAAAGGCCCTTTTGCCCCTTTCTTCTATGCATCGTTGGCTAACTTCATCATCAAGCACTTCTCTTCTCTCTTGATGCACCTCAAAGAACTTTGTTCATTTTTATTATCAGCAGAGAGCTTCAAAATCGTGTTATTTTCCCCCCTCATAACGACGCCAACTGGGATCTGAGTCTTTTTCCTGACAGGAAGCTGCTGCAGAAAAACCAAATGTCTTTCCTGCTTAGATCAGCAAGGCTAGGAAGAAAAACAGACTAAAAAATTCTTCCAAACCGTCCCCGCCCAGAGCTGGGGGAAAAAAAGAAAACAGAAAACTCAGTAACACCGCTCCATGCCCAGGAACGTGCTTTATTTTAACATTTTTAGATGGCTCTTCTACTTGTCCTAAGATAAAACATAAAGTCTGAAAATGAGTGTTCTAAGACTGTTCAAACATTCAAAAGTACATCTGAAACCTGTTCAGGATGTCAAGCTGAGGAAGGAGGCCTTTTATTTCCATTTTTAAGGGGCAATATTGCCTTAGTTTGCAAATAGCATTTTATTTTTAATTAATGCCTCAGGCTACAAGAGCTAGCTAATGCTTACCACAATAAGTGTATTTACTAAATGTGACTTGATGCACTGCTAGCTAACTCAACACAACCATAACTCAGGGCTAACAATAACGATAAACGTTCGAAAGATGCTCGTTAGTTTGGAGGTTTTATAGTAAAACAACTAAAGTCAAGTACCAGCGACATTTCGCCGTTTTACAGCGACGCGTACCAATTATTAGCTTCCTAAGGCAAAGCGTTATCAACATTAGCCAACTATAAAGTGCTAGCTAACGAAGCTAAACCAGGCTAGCTGCTAACATTTGCTAGTTTGAAGAAAAGTTTTTTTTTGCAAACCTGGCTGGCTTTATAAAACTGTTTCTTCAATCCCGCCACAGACATCTTGAACGACCGCCTTCAACTTTCAAACGAAGATGCGTACAGGTGAAGACCACAGCTAAAAGTTAGCAGCACTCTCTCAGAAAAGGGTCCAGTGCGAAATTGTTTAGAAGGAATCATAGGACTGCACAGCCGTCACTCTTGAGTTGGGACACGCCAAAGCGTCCACGTCGAGGGTAATTCTTCCGACTGTCACAGCAAACGACGGCGCAAAATAGCCTAAAAATGTGGCTATCGTAAAAAAAATATTATCTCCTGCAGAGATATACAGACAATGCAGGTCACATTTGTTGGCTGCTTTACATCTAACACCAAATAGACATGATTTACTTTGCAAGAAAATCAGGTTCCCGAGTGAGGAGGCACGAAGGATTCTTATGTTGGTGCGCACTGCCCCCTGTTGGATGTAGCAGGAATAAACACATCTGCCTGCTGCAGACGTTCAGTTCCCATGTCCTGCATACTCCTCCCAAGCCAAGCACTCCTCAACAAATTTGAGAAATAGTTTCTTTATTTTAGAATCAGTTTAACATCTCTATGTGCCAAATGTTTTGTGATAAATCATAACATTCAGAAGTTGAGGGTGGCATACAATGACTGCATGCGGATACTTCTCAGGAAGCCAAGATGGTCCAGCGCCAGTGAGATGTTCTGTGGTGCCGGGGTTAACACACTTAATGCTCAGCTGAGGCACCTGTCATGCAGGTTTATATGTCGGCTGCATGACTCAGGGAATGACATCATCAGGGCTGTGAAGTTTAACTCATGTATTTGGTGTCATTGGTACCTGATGTTATGATAGGATTACTGTGTTTACTGTGTAAACGTTGTAAATGTTGTAAATGTTATGTGTGCTTTTTAATTGGACCATTGTGTCTGCAATAAAGATTTGATTGATTGATTGATAACATTCAAGGTTTGGTCACACTGGACTGATTGTTTTGATGGAAGTCATGACAATAGAAACAGCTACAAAGCATCATCCATTTCTTCATTGATACATCATCATACATGGCCATCCTCCCCAACCCCCCTTCATGGTGTTGGGTAAACCCTAACAATAACCCTTACCACCTCAGCAATATCTAACCACCGTAATAAATTTTTAAGCTGTACTGATATGCCTGCCACTGTTGCAATCAGTTGAATGTTTGAAAACTATTTGTGTCAAAAACATTAAACATTTTTTTATCAGCAACATTTTCTTTTACCCAATGTTCTGGTCACTCTGCTTCTTTGGCATTCTTTCCCTCTGATAAATGTTGCAAGAAAAGGTTTGTGAATTGTACTGGAAAGGTATTGGATGTTTCAGAAATTAATATTTCAGCAGCTCAATGCTTAATATTGAAAACACCTCAGACCTGATATGATATGGAAGAGTGATATTTTTCACTGTGGAGGAGGTGCACCTTAACCACAAAGAATGCAGAATGAAATCTGTTATTTGATTACAGAACGATGTCTGTGCCACAAATTCTATCGAGTTATCAACAACCTAGTGTGTGGTAATAATGTTCTACTGGCTGACAAGCAATTCACCAAGGCCCCTAGAAAATACACTCATCTAAAATCAATCTTTTATTAACCCTTATCCTCTCATCTGTACTTCATGTGGATATGGAATATAGAAGTTTAAAAAAAGAAAAACTTTGTTAATTGGTGCAGATCATTCATTCATCTTCTGGACATGCTTTTATTGGAGCCAATCCCAGCTGACTATGGGTGAGAGGCTGGGTACACCCCAGACATGTCGCCAGTGCATCACAGGGCCACACAGACAACCACACACACACACCTACAGACCATTTAGTGTAATTCATCTAAGTTGCGTGTTTTCCTGGTGCAGATCATGTTGGGTGCAATTAAAAAAATTAAAATAAAATGAAGAGGTGCAACGTTTTTCTTTTAATTGTAAAAAAACTTTAATTACATTCTTAACTCCACATTTGTATCAGCATTGTGCAATAACACTTTACTGTGTTAAACCCCTTTTGGGTCTCACATCCATGACATAAATTATTTTTTGTATTAAAATCTATTTTTGATTTAATAATTAAAATCTTAAAATGGAGCAAACATATCATAAACAGAGGGATATATGACAAAAGAGAAAGTTTTAGGGAGACTTCTTTAAAAATGTTCTTTAAAAAAATAGAATTACATCTCTCCAAGATAAAAAGAGCACTAAACTGATGAGGGGGGAAAAATACACAGTACATTTAAGGATAAAAATTAAGAAATAAAAGATCACAACAAAACCAACACAAGATTCAGAGATTATAATCCATCATTTATATTGATTTTTACTATATTCAGGTTTTTTTTTCTATGTCTCAAACTCAAAATAAGTCTGGCAGGGCTGAAATCTTTGATGCTTCTGAAATCAAACATTCACAAGAACATAAACTGTACACAGTGATCAAGGTTTCAAGGTCTCCTAAGGTATCTTGCTTGCTAGACTAGCTGCAGACACTGTAGGACAGAGAGCCCAGCTATCTCCCTGAGTAACTAAACAGAAATATCAGATCTTCCGGACTCCCCCTCCCCCCCCCCCCCCGGGGGGGGGGCACCTTTCAGACCTGCAGTAACTATCAAGTGTACTGACTCGTAGGAAATCAGCATGTCTATCCATTCTAGGCCTCATTGTACAAAGTACTGCACTTTGCTACAATCTTTAAGTGTCATCCGGCCTCGTCGCCTGCTTAGTGGTTAAATGCTTCTTTGGTACATTACAACCACATACAATATTTCTCTGTGGAGTGCTTGTGTGAATATTAACTGTATTATGTGGCATCAAAGGCCTAAATTACTGAGAACAATGGGAAATACACTAATGGACAATCCCACCATGCCACAATGGTATATGTGCCCACAAAACAGTGCTATTCCAAAAAAACTGAAATCTGCCCTCTCCCCCCCTGCTCTGAAGAATACGGTTTCATCTGGATCTATCCTTGCTCGTCTCCAGAGGGCTTTCCTTCACAGAGATCTGTATCTAAGCAGGACTTTCCTGAACCTAAACCTCAGCTGTCCGAGCGGACAGATGGCATTAACAGGTGCAGCGTCGTCTTCATAAGAATACATTTCCCCACTCACTGACGTACCTTTAAAAGAAGCTCTCTTTTATGATGCAGGAATACTAACTCAGGGGGTTAGCTGACGGCTCTGTGGACTCTTTGACGTGTCATTTAGTGTATGACAAGGAAGGGTGAGGTAGAAAGGGAGTGGGGGGGGAAGAGGAACTGAGCTTTTCTCTTTGTGCAACCACTAAACCTTGGCTGGCTACAACACAGTCAAGACTCCAAAGCAGTGAGAGCCGGCACAGACAGTAAATCCCCACTAAGAAGCTAAAGTAACACCCTCACCCACCTGGCTTTTTGTAAAGTTTTTGCCCCTTATAGACAAATATAGGTGCCAAAGTGTTGTCGTTTCAATGCTCAAGTGTCAGTTTGTTTTTCTTTACTGAAACATTCTTCTTGATCCTGCTGGATGATTTGGGCCGATGGTACTTTCTCATTGGGGTCGGACGTGTGAAAGTTCCAGACGCTCCTCCATGAGAGCACGCGACCCGCCCCCCCGCCCGCAGTGGTCGGCTGCCCGGCGCCTTGTTCATACAGTTCCTCTACGGTGGGAGGGTGCATCTTGCATTTCCGCCCGGTTTAATAATTTCTTTTTTACCGATGGCAGTCTGAATGCAGACTTGCAGCAAATGCTTGTTCCAGAAGTTCACGGTGTTCGTTCCAACGAGGACTCGTAAGTGCTTATAATCAGCTCGGTGTTCTTTTTAGCAACCACTTCCATCCCATAACTCCAGAGAGGCAGTGTCCGTTTGAGAGACCTGAGGATGAGCACATTGACCTGCTCTTCACTCGAGATGAATGCATGCCACCGCGTATGTTCCATGGATATATATATATATATGGATTATTATTTACAGTACCAGTCAAACATTTGGGCATTTTCCTCCAGAGCCTTTGACTGCTACTCTGCAGAATATATTTAAAACCACATCTAAAATGACTTTCACAATACCGCTGGGATTCTCACTCTCTAAGTGGCATTTACAAAGGGAAAGGGTATTAGGACTGAGGTCACTGATTGCATAAAAAAAATAGATTTCACTGTCATCAGTGTCTGAGATTGTGCCAATAAAATACCTATAAAGGTCAGAAGAAGTGCTGTTTTGTGCTCAGTGTGCAGAAGTTCGTCGTGCACGGTTGCAGACATTTTAGTGTTTGCACTGGATTCACGCAGCTAAAAACAAACAAACCAAACCCTGTTGGTTAGGACTTTGATCATGGTCCCTTTAAACAGTTTGTTCATATATTACAAAACTGCTAAATATGGGCACTGCCAAAAAAAAAAAAAAAACTCAATGAAAATGTCATAAGAGAACATTCTATATCGGGCCAACGGCTGTGCTGAACGGATCAGGGGAATGAAGGGGGTACATTCAACGATAGCATAGAGGAGAACGGTGGAGGCCAAATCTAAAGCACGAAGGAATTCAAAGCGACAGTTTTCAGGTTTCTTCATAGAAAAATATTTTAGAGTACAAATTTGATAGGTTACGCTTCAATATTTAAAAAAAGAGGTAACATGGACTGAGCACCAAGCATCAACTGCTGTAGTGTTAAATTTGGAGCTGAATGGACGGAAGGTGAGAGACGCGCGTCTAAAAAGTGGAGCATGCAGGATTGTCATTTAGCTGCTGGTTCGTTTAGCCACAGCGGGCTGCCACGTTTTTTTTATCTCTCTATCCCCCCATCTAAAATGTCTCCATTTGAGTCACGCCGTGCAGCTAAACGATGCTAGCCCTCTGTGGAGTCTGGGATGGCGATGTCACTGCCAAAAACCTCCCGGTAGAGAGGAGGAAAAGTATAGGCCGTCTCAGGATGAACCAGACGGAAAAACTCCAGCTTGTCAACGTGCAGCTTGCAAATGGACTTCATTATGGGAAGCTTAGACACCATCTAGAGAGAAAATAAGAAAAGGTTTTAAAAACTAAATCAATAATTTAGGTTGTTTTTTTCTTCACTAATCTAGCACAGTGGATGCATCTCCTTGTACCTTAGCTAGTTTCTCCTCTGGTGCACCCTCCTTCTGTAGGCAGCGCTGCAGAGCCACGTAGACTTTTTCCTGCAGCTTCCGGACCTTCTGAAAGTCTGTCAGCCAGGGCCGGTCTGAGGGAAAGTACAAAACCATGATGCTTGTTCTCTGGTCAGGGTGCCAATTTGACAAGTGTGAATCTTTGGTAGAGCTCGATCGCTCATAGTTTATATGACAGCTGTAAAGGTTTAGAATAGCAAAAGTGGATGACTTCAAATACGTTTAAGAGGTTCAGAGGCATGTGCAGAGAAAGGACGATGGAGAAAAATGATGAGGATGGAGTTACTAGATAAGAGGACTGTGGTGTGACAGAGGAAGACGTGAGAGGAAGATGGATTATCTACTGTGAGACCACTGATGGGGAAAAAGCCAAACGGAAAAAAATAAGTTTGAAATCTGAGCGAAAAATCACAAAAACATTCATGTCCCTCAGATGCTACACTGAGCAGGTGCGTGAGCTTCAATGCCTTTCTTACCTGGTGAGAGCAGCACAGCAGCGCTGAATAGAGCCATCTCCTCCTCAGACATGTGCACACGACTCAGACTCTTAGCCAAGTCAAACACTGCGTTCACGAGGTCGTCACAGCCTAGGGCGAAGGAGAACAAGAATGTTATCTTCCAAACTTCGGTGATTTCAAAAAATATAAAACATTTATTTTGATCAAATATATCCACCGAGACTCACCAAGAGCTTTGAAAAGCTGAGGCGTGGCGAACTTCCCATCAAACAGCAAAGTATTATTGATGGGATTATAGGCCCTACACATACGGATCAGAAGAACGTCCATGCAGCCTGTGGACAAAAAAAGATTAAAAAAAATTAAAGTAAAAAAAATCCTTGTTAATCAGAGCACTGGGCTGTGGTCACAAACTCACAAAGGAGACATGTTCCTGTGATAATAGAAGAGTTCTCTGTCAATACAGAGGAATTGAAAAGAGAAAAAAAAGTGATTACTGAAGGCCTCCTGTTTCCTAAAACAAATACGAGTTAATCCAGCCTGCCGTCATGATATAATGTAAAAAAAAAAAAAAACTATTTTTACATGATTAATTAGGAGACCCTTTGGAATTGAAGTCACTAAATCTCAGGTTCGGACTGTTTATATTTTATTATAGTGCAGCCTTCAAGGTTGAACAGAAGAGCAGCACAGAGGGAGCAGTGTGCTTCCAAACAAAGCCATCCCTTCTTCTGAAGCGAAGCATCCAACCACCGCGTCATAGTCATAACGCTTGCATGTGACGGTTGAACTGTGTCAGCTACGCCGGCAATCTGTGCCAATGTTGAACATCCGAAAAGGCGACCGACATGCATACAGCAGGCTGGCTGTTGCAGCCGCCTTAAACAACGCGTGGATTTCAGTCTGTCCAGTGGTGTCGCACGCTGACCTGCTTTGAGGAGGATTATCTGATCGTTCTGACAGAGGTCCATGAAGCCGGTGATGCGCTTGGCAAACTCCACCACATACTGGATCGCGTTGGTGATGTGAATGGCACATTGTTGCCACATTACCTCCGCTGACTGCAACAAAGAAACAGAGGGAGGCGTTTACGAGAAACTAAAATGACTGGTGGTCTTGTTCTCCGTTGAGGGTTGGCTGTGTGATGATGATGATGATGATGCATCTCTAATTTTAAAACACTTGTACAAGGAACATTTTACAGTTAAATTTTGCCCAAGGTTACAAAGTGAAAACATTATACTGTGAGTACGAGAGCGCCAAATAGCACGACGGGCCAAACTACCGCTTCATTTTACATAGATTTAAACGGGGTCCTTCACAAGATAGTTCCGCTGACCAAATATCAAGCACATAGTCCGATAGGGGAGTGATTCTCTTGATTCTTAATAAGCAGCTTTTTTGAAAAGTGTATTGATGAGGTTGTGCTGTTATATACTATATATATATATATATATACACCTTGATCTGGTATACGCGTGCTTCTTCTGGGCCATACAAGGTCCACGCCATTCTCTTCAGCTCCTCTGTGCTGTACTGGCTTGTCTCAATATGGGACTTCACCACACTCTGAGTGACGCGCTCTGAACAGGGGGAAAGGTCGCATTGAGATCTCACTTCGTTTTGAGGGTAGATTAAATATTTCACCACAAAACAACAGTAGCAAATTTATGGTTAACAAGAATCCCGTGATTTATACTAACCCACGTCAAGCAGGGAGCAGCCGTCCGGCAGCGGGTGGAGGATGGCATGCGAGAAGAGTCCGGAGTCGTGCAGCAGCTGGTACTCGTGCTTGATGCTGTGGTTGCCTTCTACAAAGTCAAAGTTGGTCTGCTCTGGTGAACTCTGAGAGGATGAGCTGCTGCCTGCACTGCCGCCCAGCATGTCCAGGTTGCAGTAGTCTCCACCCGCATCCTCGGGGGTCAGCGGGAGGTCAAAGAGCAGGCTTTCCGGCAGCGTAGTGATTTCGTCCAGATCGCTGAGGGCAGTGGTTGAGCCTCTTCTGTAGGCGCGGCCGTGGTTGGCCGTGCCGCCGTTCTCCTCATGAGCACCAAGCCCGACGCGCTGCTGGGTCAGCTGGTGCTTCTGGACCTCTGCATACAGGCTGTCACGCTGCTTTTTGGACATTCGGCCAAACTTGACCGCTGCAATAGGAGAATATGAAGACAAAAATGAAACATTTAAGAGTCAAAAAGGGATTCCAAAAGTTGAATGGGATATTACTCAAGTGAGTAAATGAAACATGGACATGCAGAACTCACCATCACGGCTCATACCCAGAGCAAGACACTTCTGCAGCCTGCAGTGCTGACAGCGATTGCGGTTGGTCCGGTCAATGAGACAGTTCCTCTGCCGTGAGCAGGAGTACATGGCATTATTCTGCTGGCTTCGCCGGAAAAAACCCTGCAAAGACACAAACACACGCGATGTAAATCAGAGCTCGAAGGTGCAGGACATCTACCAGAATAAATAACAACTGTAGCAGGAAGCGCGCGACGGCTTACCTTACAGCCTTCACAGGTGATGACACCATAGTGGATCCCAGATGATTTGTCCCCACAGATTTTACAGGGAATTACCTCAATTTGAGCTGGAGAGAGATAAAAAAACAAAAAACAAAACATTAAGTATTTAAGAAAAGATATTTTGATCACTTAGATACACAGAAATAAGATACACAGATTCACCGAGAAGGATCTTGCCTAAATGCTAATTAATGCATCATGGCACTGCATTTTTTTGTCTCTTCTCATTTGCCCGATGACTTACGGTAGATCTGTTAACAACCCTAATGGAAAACCTGCCTCTCCAGATGCAGGAGTTGCTGCTTTTCTGTTTTACTTCGGTCAATATTTAATTATTTAAAGTTGTTCTTTTCAGCATCTTGGAAAGTGTGATTTATTGTATTTTTTTAATTTTAATTCAGTGAGACGAGTAAATATATTTTTACCTGTGCATTTACAAGGCCTGAAATGTGGTTAATAATGACGGCAATGCGATAGCTTTACACGACGCGAAGAAACAAGAGAAGTGTTGTGAGCACAGACGATCCTGTCATTGACAAAGTAAACTGCAGATACATTATACGCCTCACCTTGTGTTCATTGTGGAAGCCTGAGCCCTCTTACCTAAGAACAGTCTGTTCTTTTCATTATGTTGTTTATCTAAGTAGCCGGGCCTCCTCAAGCCCAGAATAGCAAGTCAATTGCATTAGCTGAGGCCCAGGGTTATAAAGTTTCACAGCTCTCCCTCTCGCTAACTCCTTCCTTCCCTAGGCAGAACACAATGTTAGCAGGTTATCAAAAAGACACACTGCTCTGCTGGACCCTCCAACTCCTACTGATGTAACCTGCAGAGCAATTGGAACCGACTGGTACTGTGTGCGCATGAGATTTGATTTGTCTTGGGCTGCAGGGTGGGCCAAACATCCGCCTGTTTATGGGTCACAAAGGGCATTGGGTAACCTGTAAATCACATTTAAGTGGCCGGACACAGCTCTTCTGAAAATGGCTGTTTTCTAAAAAGTTCTTTCTTACTCGTCTCGACCGTCCCCGTTACACAAGACATGCCATGTGAGGCCAGATGTGCGTCACACGCCGAGGTGAAGCTCAGGAACTCTTTCCTCCACAATGACTTTGTTTGCAGAGCAGGCGACACACATTTGAGAGTTATGGTTGAGTAGAACGTAGAATACGCTCTGGTAGCTGTAAATGAGGGATGCAAATAAATACAAATTCACTGCTTCTCCACCGTTCCCTTCCTCGCTCCCCTTCCAGAGCATTACCCCGCCCTTCAGCCTGTTATATAACTGCCATATGGCCGCATTCCACGAACACGCTCATTCAAGGGTGGTTGCCTTGGCAACGGTGTGACGGTCCATCTCGTCCCACTCCCATTGGTTACCGAGTGGGCGACTTTGCCTGTGACTTGCCGCCTCACCTGCCAGTCAGCGCCCAGGCCCAGGGAGAGCAGGAGATGCTCCACTGACACAGTTTTCCCATTCACCAAAGAGGGAGGAGCCAGTGGCGGCGGCGGCGGCCTCTCCGGGAACACATCATGGCTCCTTGCAGTTTTTAAGGTGGAACTAAAGCAGACTTAAAATAAAGTCTGAAACTGGCCCCGTAGAGATTAAAAAATGTATGCAGCAACATCTGGAAATATTTCCAAGAACATCTAGTACAGTCAGCTGCAGCAGGGAGGGGGGGGGGGGGGGGGGGGGGTGGAGCTAATAGTAGCCCTCAACTTGTCATAGCACGTCAACTATTTGAGTGAAATTTCAGCTCAACCACAAATCTATTTTTACTCCGGCAGATGGATGCCCAGAGATTCCTTGCGGTGTTTGGATCTAGTGGCACATCAGTGTTGCACTAATCACAACACTAATCACAACACATCCCAGAAGCGTACACTGTTTACTGTAAATAACAGCGTGCAGGATCGCGGCTATGCTGCGGCGTAGACAGAGCCTGAACAAGAGAGTCTTTACTCTCAGAGTTCACTTAAAGTGTCGTCGTTGTTGAGGGATAAAATGTACCAACAAAATAAGATAAGAACAAAACTTATGTGCGTAAAGTTCAAAGCCGGGCAACTCTACAGCAAGACAATACAAATAATGCTGACACAGCTTTTCTTCAACACAATTGCAGAGGAGCATCATTTTAAGCAGGCGAGAATCAAAACTCAAACATCAGCTCGTCTGCTGGTCGGCATTTGTCCGATGCAGATCCTTGCGATGTAGACTTTGCCCTCAAATGTAAGCTAGTGAAACAGAGTTCAAGGTATTATTTACCTTGCTCTTTACATTTACCTGATATACGCTATGCCAACATTGTGAGGGCCTCATATCTGACGTCTTGTGTAACGCACTATATAGTTCCAACATAAATCCTTTGTAAATGACGGTCAAACTTGAAAACTATTTGAAAAACAATGTGTATTGATTCTCTCCTTCTATTCTTTTCTTTTGTGTTTTATAGGCACAAAATAAAAGACCCACATCAATACATTTAACAGATATTTGGACTAATTATTTAAATGTGATTTCCATGTGAAGGAAAGTGCAAGCGACAGGAGGCAGAAAAAAACACTTTTGTCATTTCTGAGGAAGAGAATAGTTTATAGCAGTTTTCCTTCTTTATCATAGCCCTTCATATTTTTGCAATGGAATCGGCAATAAAAAACAAAACAAAAACAATGTTATTCTATTCTACATATATGCACAGTTTCTCATTTTCCCCAGGATAAACATTCACGTGTCGGATAATAATGCTAATTCCGGACTTCACCCTCCATGCCTCTGGAATCCCTCACCATTGATCAGATAAGAAGAAGTGCATTCACTTGATCATGCTGTTTACGGGGGGCTCAAATCCCGAACCCAAGTGGGCCTCTCTGCAGCTCAAGCTAAACCAGACTGTGGAATTCACTTCACAGCATGTCATTTTGCATGCTACTCAGAACGACGGGAACAAATTAGGACAGCGCTGCAACAGTCAGCTAGAATTAAAATCAGTTCAGGTGTCACTTACCCTCACGCACATTAGTAAGCCCTACGAAGAATAGAAAAATTACTTCAAATAACACTTTTCTTTCATGTAATAAATGTAAAATACTGCGCTGAATGGTGTTTCCCTAGCACGCGAGTCCACTTGGAACCTTTTGCCTGCATACTAACAGGAGTCTGGGTGAAAAGGTAAAGCTTTTGATGAAAGAAATGGAATCCTGGCGTGCAGTCGTCGGGGAGAAAGGGCACCTTGACGCATACTGCGGCTCGCTGTAAACTTGCCCAAGGCAACAGATAGTGACTTGGGGCTAGGCTCGGCACAGCTGTACCAGAGAGAGGCCTTTCCTCTTCACTGTTGCCATAACTTTGGTCCTGAGCTGACTGAGCCTTTAGGGCTTCAGCGCTGCACAGCTGAGTGCTTCCACCAGCGACGATTATCTGCCGTGCTTCATTCCGGCAAGCCCATCCCTTGCAACCACATAGTTAAAGACGAAGAACAACAAATTGTGAATTGCAATCTACTTGCGAAATGAACAGAATCCTCCTCACAGCAGATTGGATTGCTGACTCGGCGCGTCCTTGTAATGCGACGTCGTAATAATATTTTCACAGCATCTTCTTGATAAACTGTGCTGGACTGAGGAGACGCACCGGTCGATGTGAGCAGCCACAGCTGAGAGAGGAAACGGAGCTTAAGCGAACCATGCTGCAGCTCGTGGCTGCACCTGGGCTCGCTGTGCCGACATCCTGCTCGTCACAGCGGTGCAAAGCAGCCATTTTTAACAGTCACCTAAAAATATATATTAGAACAGATTGCTTCTTTTTTATATACCGGTATATATATATTTCAGGAGAAATAACAAGCTGCTAAAATACATCTTATATCTCGCAAGGAGAAGCCAAAATCAGGCTCTTCCAGTTGGTGCGGTTCTTATCGACAGTAGGAACACCGGACCCGTTAACCCTCCTGCTACCCTTGCAAAACTCTCTGGTTTAATAAATAGCAAATAAAAATACTCTGCTATAAAAGTGTTAAATTCTAAGTCCACATTATAAACCTTTGGTCTTAAAAGACTAATGTTTTACCTTCACATCGGAGCCTCATGTTGTTTACTGGTGCAGGTTGTTCTTATTTTAGAGTCTCAGTTAAAAGCAGCCTCTATGAATGTATCTCTAACGTTCTGCAGCAGCTCCGTTCGTTTAGTTACTTTGTTTCCACCTTAGTGAAGATCAAACGGTTCAAAGGGTTCCATGATTCTCCTGCAACATTGTTTCCTCTCGTTGCTCCTTTACTTCCTGCTTCAATCAAAACAATGTATCTTCCTCTCTTCCAGGCCAGATGTGTCTCAATTCATGAAGCAGTCCCAGCTTCGATTAATTAATGATAATAATTAACTAATTCTAAAGTTTGGCCTGATGGTGGCGCTAGAGAACGGGTCAAGGGTTCATTATCAGGGGTTTATTTATGTTTTCAACTAAAAATAAAGTCTCTGACGCAAAAACTTGGTCGACAATTTTCTGTAAATCATTTTCTGGAGGCATATATCCCGGTGGTGGCGCAGTGGTTAGTGCTGTCGCATCACAGCAAGAAGCTACCGGGTTCAAATCCTATATCTGTGAGTTTAAGCAGCCAGAGATGAGACAAGAAGATGGATGGACTCATCAGTAATGACGAGACACCCACGGAATACACGCACGCATGAACACAAAACACACATTTGTGTACTTGTCAATGACAGAACTAGTAGCTCTTGTGTGTATTTATATATGCCATCGCCTGACACTGGACGCCACACACGCCTGATGCTGAAAACAAAACAAAAACACGCACCGCCACTGCGTTTAGGTTCACGGAAACATCGTGCGCGTCACAGAGCGGCTCAGGATTTGTGAATCATAGATAATCCCGGCCGGGATATTTGCGTTCGGATTGCCCCCCCCCCCCCCCCCCATCCCGACCCCCCGCTCCGATGTCTTACATAACTGCAGACGCTTACTGGTGGAAATAGAGAAACCACAAAGGAACAAAAATATATATATATATATATATATATATATATAAATTACACACTGTAGGTAAACACAAACACATATTCGAGCCAGAATATTTGCATTTGGATTCACATTTGAGCCCAATAAATTTAATCCTGCATGTATAAACATCCTTATTAATGAAACGACGTCCACCCTCCTCGTTACACTGCGTCGACACAAATCAATCAAAAACGACGCGTCTCATTTCCCTGCGTGATGAAATGGCGTGTTTTATTTCGGTGCGCTCACGCAGCCTACGCACTTCGAACTTCGGACTGACTTCCATCGTGCCAAGCGCTGCTCTGTAGTTATTTACAAACACGAAGACGCGCACGATGTCAAAAATAAATAAATAAAAAACAACAACAACGACTCATTCGGACAAACTCACCTCTCATGTCGGCGTTAAAAGGTTAATTTCTCCAAGTCATTCAGCTCCAGGTGGGAATGACGCACGGAGGACGCACTTGCAGCTAAAACTGTCACACAAAAAAAACGAACCTTCATGGATTTCTAGTTTCTCTTCTGACGCATCGGCCTAAAACAGTACGAAGAACAACGGCTTGTTTGTTTTTGTTTGCTTTCCGTCCCGTCCGCGTGATGAAATGAAACATCAAGCCGCAGCTCCTCTCCCGTGGGTTGTGTCGCGCTCCGCAGCTCACAGCAACCTGGCTCCGGCGCGTGGCCGACACACATGATCCTCACCCCGAGGTCCGCCCGCCTCGTGCCCGGTGAACTGTCGCGCGCGCGCGCGCCGCCGCCCCCGCCCACCGCGCGCTTTAAGGAAGCTCTCTCGCGTGCGTGGGAAAGTGTGGCAGTGTGTCAGTTTTTAGACCGACAGTAAACCATCGTGGGAAATATTTAATGACGGGCGCGCGTTTTTTTAAAATCTTTATTTCCTGACAGATCCGTTCACTTTATCAATCAATAACGCACTGAACGTGAAGATCGATAAGCTTGTATTTTACATAATAATAATAATAATAATAAGGGAGGGTCTCAAACACATGTCTGTATACAAAATATTGCATTGCAGATTTCTAGTCAGAATTAAAGTGGTTTTAACAGAATTCCGTAAAAAAGATGAAAGCAGGAGCAGAAACCTGCTCAGTTTAAAATGTTGTTTCATCCTCTATTATTTATGTTGTCACCAACATATAACACGCTTCATTCTACGGTGTTACTAAATCTAATATTGGCCAGATAGAAAATATGCATTTGACAAACTACTAACTGCACTTTCTGATTGTCCCTTGCGGGGTCGACACAGCAAATCAACCTCCTCCACTTCACCCTGTCCTTTGCATGGTCCTCCCCAAGCAGGTGACTAACATCTAAAATCTTTATTACAAATATATATATATACTATTAAAAGGATAAAAACACAGACACCACCACCTGTTAAAAAAGAGCCTTGGGCTCTCCTAAAAGACATGCAGGTTCTTTAAAAACAGGGGGGGGGGGGGGGGAGTTAAGAAACCACTATTGAGTAACCGGTTTACAAAAGTTTATTTAAAAGAACTAAACTTTTCAAATCAAAGGAAGGAACCCAGCCATCCAACATCCCGCTTCGGCCTCCTCCGGGCGTCCCGCTCGCTTTCCTGGAACTTCTGTCCAACCCGCTTGTCCTGCAGCGTCTCTCCCCGTGTTGTCGTCCTGACCCAGCTCTCCCGTATACCTCTGGTCCCCACAGCGTCTCTCTACTAGGCTTCTCCTGCGGACAATGGGTCTGAGGGATATATGTGGATAACACCTGGTTAAAAATCAAGACCAAAGAAGTGGAGGCAATATGGTGGATCGTAACGTTGTTCACCCGTGACGATATGATGGACAATGCCCTGGCTACACATTGAAAGGGATGAAAACCTCAACATCGAGGTGTACACAAAACCCACCCACTTCTACTTTTGGGTCTTGATTTTTAACCAGGTGTCTCCACATTAGCCCTCAGGCCCATTGTCAGCAGCGTCAACTCTGTCACCTACAACATTGCTAAACATTGGCCACCTAGCACCTCCAGTTTGACAATGGAGTTTCCTTCCACTCTGGTCCACCATCCCTGAACCAGACACCATCCATCTAAGACACCATCTATCAGCAACATACAATGCACTACTACAGCCTCATGTAGTACCCATCACACCGCCTCCGGGGGGGGGGGGTCTATTCCAGGTTACTGAGAGGAGTTCAACAATATACTTTCAATCCGGTTACCATGTCTTCCAGAAGGAAGCAGAAGCTAAGTTCTGAAGCTGCTCAGTGTGCCTGTTTCCTTGTTCTATCACATAGTCCAAAAATCATGTCGTACAAGCATTGCCAACAGCTTTGTTCTTCTACGAACGACGACGATTCACTGCGCCTAGAGTAGTAGTGGTAGAAGACAGGAGGAGAAGACCCTAAAGTCACCTTGGCATGCTTTTTTTTAGCCTGTCCCATCTTTTCCGGCAAAACATTTGTATATTCTTGCTTCATATCAGTCTGACACGTGGTCATCATTTTTCCATACAAAATGTGTTGCAAAATATAAGCTTTCAATGGCTTCAAATAATTGATCTTTCTTTGATCTTTGATAAATCAGTTACAGAGAACATAAAACAGCCATCCCCCAGTGCCAGCAGTTTTTGCTCATTTTGCCCTATTTTCAAAGACCCACAGAATATTGTGTACCATGGTACACAATATTCTAATATGTAAATGAAAACCTATCAAATGAAATATCAAAGTATCTTCTTTCATCAGAAACAAGAACTGTGTTCCTACCGTTTTCTGTTCTGGAGTTTTAAGGCCTGCCCAAACGCATGGGCTACATGCACGTGCAGCCCAGTGATGACAAAAGATCAAAGAAACCAAATGCAATGTGTCATGTGATCCACTAAATTAAAAATAGATACGATTAAATATTTTGATAGAATATAAATCCATCAATCCACTTCATCATTAACTTCTTGACCATTGGTCCCAGTATGGGGACAAAAAAGGATGCCATTCCTGATCCACTCAGGAATGGCATCCTTTAGCTGGACGCAGGAGTGAAAGAACGCTTCATTAAATCACTGGATTAACAAACACTAATCTTGGTAGAGGAATTACATGTGAATCCAGAGTTTTATTGTTTTATTGTTATATCTGTTTTATTTCAATATTAATGTAAAGTTTAAGCGGTGATGGGGAAGCTTTTAACCTCTTAAAGTGGACTCAGATAAAGGAAATGCAATGTGTCATGATCCACTAAATTAAAAATAGATAAGATTAAATATTTTGATAGAATATAAATCCATCAATCCACTTCATTTCAGGCGACTGGGTACGTTCTCGTTACATTTTGAAATGTATTTGCTTGTTCAAAAGAGAGACACACCCTCTAAATCTAGCACAGAAAATCCTGTGACACAATCTCATCCAGCAACAACAATGAAGATCAACATCATTAATTTGCAAGCCTGGGTATGATGACAAAGCCATTACGTAATTTAGGTGCTGTTATGAAATAAGAAGAGGGAAGGGATTATGGTAAATCGTTAGTGTAACAACACTGAGTGTTCAGACGCCTCCCGCTCTCATTGCTCCGGTTTGTGTGCGCTCTGACTCTCCTGTTCTGATTTAGCTAGATAGAAGCTTAATGAATTCTTCCTGAATTACCAGCTAAAAATTAAACGCTAGGAAAAATGCAGCACAACTTCATTTCATTTCACACATACTCCGGTACTAAACGCCCTTCTCCTCTCCTCTAACTGCTTTTCTCAGCATGATTTTCCTTTCAAGCCTCATCTGCCATCACCTTCAGATTATAATTCATGGTTTATATATTGTCTCTCTGTCTCCATGAAGCTGCCACATATCCTTTTGCTTGCAACGTCACTGACCTCCTGACCCCCAGTCTTACGTAACCACAGCAATACCCAAATTAGAACATGGAAAGAAGGAGGTGCTTAGAGCTTAACGTACAAGCACGTAGCTCCTGACGATCTTTCCAGATTAAGGCAGATGGAGTAAACGGGCCTTGCTCTCTCTCTCTCTCTCTCCCTCTGCAATGCCTCCAACTGTAAACCAGAGTTATTGGCGAGTATAGTACAAAATAAGTGTTTGCTGCATGTTTAAACTGCAGTGCATGAATCCAGTGACCATTTAATATCTCAAACTGGCCTATGGCCGACAGCACATAAAAACCAGAGGATTATTTTGCGATTCAGGCTGTGGCTTCCATAATCCTTCATCCTCTCCTCTCCTTCATCCCACTAAATCCTCTCCCCTCTCCTCTTTCAAATGCTCATTAATCTCTCTCTCTTTCTCTCACTTTGTGCATGGCTGTAATCAGTTTTTTTTTTTTTTTTACCAATCTTTCACCTGCATCAGATTGGTATCAATAGGTCAGTGTGCCAAGCTACAGGGTGTTTTGTTCCTCTTACACTTTATCAAAAATAAATTCCTTCTCCTCCGCAAAGTCCTGAATGGTGCTTGGTTTCCAGGCGGGTAACAGTAAATCCATAATGCAAAACGTTCATTCTTTTCTTTGGTTTTGGCAGACAGAATGATCTTATTTTAGTAACCCCACTGAGCTTTTCATCGTGTCACAGGAGCCCACAAAGCAGATGCAGTAGCAAAGGCATTGTTTCTTCTGGAGCTAGATGCAAAAATGAATGTGGATCGTTTTGATGCCTCCACCATTTGAAGCTGTGTGTCTCCAGCTGTCCATTGCATTCTGGAACTTGATGTGATTTCTCAGGAAAGACAAGAGCATTTTCTTCATATTTGGCACAAATAGCCTTTTTCAAGGCTGAACTTAATTACAATTTTGAGATCAAAGGTTACTGTGACCGCACAAAACCAGTTTTTTTGGTCATAACTCAAGAACTCATAATCTAGTTCTGACAAATGTTCACACAAATGTTTAATTAGGCAGTAGCAGCCCTAAAAGTTAGAGATGCAAGCTTGAGGCCAAAAGTTGAGGTAAACTGGATGAGGAAAGGCAGTCCTCGAAGCCCCTTCCTCAATGCCAATACTGAACTGGCCTTGACCAAGACCTGCGCTGGCCGAAATGTGTTTGGGACAGGAACGGTACTGGTATATTCTTCATGATTTTTCCACGAATTAACGAAATGAAAAAAAAATCTCTTTTGATTGGTGGCCAAGATGCACATTTATTTTCCATCCCTACCTCCAGCTAAGCTTCACACAGCCTGTCACTGGGACTCGTGCTGTTTATTTGGTCTTGATGGGCAGTATCTACATGATGGGCAGGCAATTAAATGTGACATTTACCAAGGTGTGTCTTTCCGGGCTGCTTCCTCACATGGTGTTTGTGATGTTGTCTCTGTCTCTGCCTCCATCTAGAATCCAGATAATACTGCCTCTGACAGTCGTGACAGGGAGAAGTGGCCACAGTCATTTGCAGAGATAAAAGGATAAAAGACCAAACATTGATTCAGATTAAAATTTAATCTCAGCCCCTGTTAAGTCAGCGTCTCTCCACCTTGAAACACAACACACAATCTTACAGCCTTAAATCATTCCTCAACCTGTGACGAGACTTAATTAAAAGAAGGTCCTTTCGTTTGAAACGCCGGTCAGCCGTAAAGATCAAAAGAGTTCATTGCCAATGGAGCACTAATCCGTTCCTCTTTTCTATGGCTATGATTCCTGCGGTTAAAGTGATGTCACCTTACAGTGCAAGAATAATGCACTCTGTGACCTGAAGAGAAACACTGGTTTACTTCAGCAGCCTGTGATGCCATCACATGCCAAGGAGGCTATGTTTTTGTCTGATTTTTAGCAGTGTTTATGGAAAAACTGCTGGATGGATGTTGATGAAAAACAATCTGAACCTTCAATTACGAGGTGAATGAGCTGCTTGGCGGAGGTCTGTGCTCTCAGAGTGCTTTTCTAGTTTTAATGGTGCAATTTTTGGCAGAAATGCAATGATCAGTAAGCAGCATTGCCTACTTCTTTGACGATGTGACATATTGGGTTTGTTTATATCATTTCATCATATAAATGGCAATGCTGTATTTCTAGGTATATAGAATGTGGACATCATGGAACCACCTCCACATGGCAATGCACATGGACAGAGGCAAGAAGTAGAAACAGAGAGAGAAAGAAAGAGCAAAAAAGTTCATGTCCACAATCTGAAGATGATACTGAAAGAGGATCTGCTGTTCCCGCTTCCATGACAACAGCTTCCATGGCCCCCGAGCCTCTGGTTTGCTTGTAATGAATCATCTGCCCTGAAGCTGAGATAACACATTTAAAGACCCATACATGCATGCTCACACACACACACACACACACACACACACACACTTTCCTGTGTTGAAGAAATCAGCACCAAAATAACCCAGTTGTCCTGAACTAATATTGTGCCATCAGTTAACATGAGAACTGTGGGTTGCATACGGGCAAAAGCCACTCTGTTGAGGACTTGCTTATCCCTGAATGTGTTTCTGACCTACTTTTAAAAGCGTGGCTCATGCATACATGAAATCACAAGCGCCACAGGCTTAGCAAATTTGAGCAGAACATCGTTACCTCACCACATTACAACATTGATATCAAAAAGCCCGTGGACTTAGTCATGTCTCTCTTGCAAGTCATTCTTGTGTTCTGACAGAAGTATTTTATATTATTTTTTACTTGTTTGAATCTACCATACATTGTGGTTCGATCAATGGATTCTCTGTTGTGTTTTGTGGTGTCCGTGTTCGTCCTCTGGCTGGCTGGCCTACTTTTTCTAACGGCATCATCTCTTTCATCAGTCCATCATTTCCACTGCGTCAGCAAACCTCCAGGCACTCTGGGGATGTGTCGGATAATCAGAGGTCTTTTATAATGGGGTCTTTCATGGGGCCTGTGTTAGTCGCACTTGCATTCATTTTAAACAATATCATTTATTTAAAACTCAGTGCTATAATAACAGCAAACATGTTGCATGCCTATTTAGTCTGCTACGGTTTAGACAGTCCTCTTTTCTCAAAAGAGGCAAGCCTCCTGATGTCCAATGTTCCTCTCTGGGTTTATTAGAGCCATGCAAGAAGGATTGCTTAAAAATGTTCCCCTCCGCAGCCAAAAACAAACGCCTGATAAGAAGTTTAAAATTAATTTTTGCCCCTCATGTAATGCACATGAACACAGCCTTTTGGCACAGCTGCTGTATGCATCAGATAATGAGAACTCACAGAGCTCAGCTATTATGATAAGATCGTTATAATTCTATGTGTTTGTGAACTCAGGCATGAGTATTCTGTCCAAACCAGATTATTACTGTGAACACACACACACACACACAGCAGCTCCTGTTATGCAACTGCATGAGTGAAGAGATTTCAGCGCAGAGCTTTTCATGTTGTGCTTTGCCCTGGTGCATCTTTGCATTGCATTCTTAGCATTTGGTTTTGACACTCCAAACTCCAAACACATTTTGGAAGTATATGAAATTTGTCATTAGTATTTGAAAAAGGTTTTATAGCATAATCCTTTGTCTGGAAACCAGTTAATCAGCAAATGACGCAGATTCATGCTGCTATCTGTTCTTCACACCAGCGAAGGGCCCCCAGACTGACCTTAGAGGCGAAATCAATATCTAAAAATGTGCTAATTTAATTTCCTGCGTATCTGTAATGCTTCCGATGTCAGAGCCACAGAGCATCTATTTCAGTTCCGAAATGACTGCAAAAAAAACATTGAAACATATCTTCTTAGCCAATAGAAATGAGGACACACACAATACAACACATTTCCTGCTTCCTGTCCTGCTTCACAGACTTTGTGATTGTTCCACATCTTGTGATTGCAACTTGTGATCGCATGTGCAGTATGTGGATAAAAGCAGTGAGAATGGATTATGGACAATTGCTGAAACAGAGAGAAATGTGATTCATAATCTTGTAATTGAAAAGAATAAAATATTACTTTTTATATTTAGCCAGATGTATGAAAGGAATGTAGCACAAAACTCAACAGAATTCTAACTTTGACACTGGATGATGCTCAGTTCCTTTCTTGTTACACTAAAGATGATAAAGCTAAAATGATTAAATACTTCATTTACTGTGTGTTCAAGAGAGATAAAAGAATCATAGATTATATCAAGGATCAGGACATTCTAGAAACACCAACACACGCAAACACACAGCTGTTAATCTATGGTCATGGTGACCAGTTGCTATGCAGTGTGGGTGTGGCGAAAATGTTGCTGAAATTAGGAAATACTTTTTTTTACTTGTTTGACTTGTGTGCGACCCAAAAGTACGGTGGCTGTGAGGCAATTACAAATGCTGAACACTTTTCCATTTCAGAAAATAAATTGACAAACACTTTTACATTAGGTGGGTGGCAGAGAAGTTCAAACGACATTTAAAAATTATCTAAGGGAATGTCACAATTCTCTGGTTGACCCAGAATTGATAACGGAAGCGGATCAGTTCGAGTTGTTAACATCAATGGACAAAGATGGACAAACAAACAAACAAAGCACAGGTTTTTGTGATAATAGCCTCATGCTGAAGGTCTTAAACTAAAGAACACACAATGCTCACATGCTACAATCTTTGATCTTCTCTGAGACAGAATGAGTGGCTGAATCTTGAATGCTTACAGACATTCGATAGCTGGCTGTCTTCAGGTCCTTACCAACTATCACATTGTACTTGTGTTGAAACAAACAGTCATCTAGGTAGAACTGCTTGACTTCCAGGTGAGCATGAAGTCATGTCTCACTTTCACTCTGACTGTGGTCAGCAGGCTGTGGAAAGAAAAAGCCCAAGATAAGAGGTATCACAGCAAGAGATCTATAATGGATCACAGCAAGGCTCGCTTTTCAATTAATCCGGCTTGCCTTGTGTTACAGGTATCACTGGCCTCGGGCCTGGCACATTGACCCGTGTTTATAGCCTCAACACATTATTATTATTAATCTCCGAATGAATTAATATTAATCTCCGAATGAACACAAAGAACAGATTGTGCTTCCTTTTCAGCATCAGTCTGTATTTGTTGGCGAGTTTACACCATTAAAACCGAATCAGTTTTTTATTTACCAGCTTGTTCATTCATTTTATGTAACTACTTGTACTTCAGTGTTGAGAAAGCCTCCAAACTCAGTTTATTTGAGCTTCATTCTTGTTTAATTTGTGGTTACTATTGTGGTATAACCGTTGCTCCAAGAGTCAAGTCTCTCATATGATTGGCGACCTCATCAGGTGATGCAAGGAGTTGAAAAAACAAAACAATGTGCTGTCCTGTAAAATAAGCACAAATATAAATAATGATGACACACAGCTCAGTCAATGATCTAGCAATGAGAAACTCCACTCTACTTCAATGCAGTGTTAGATCATGTTAAATTTAGCTTAGCACACATGCTGTAAATAAGTAAAGGTACTGTACACTAAAAAATGCATACAATTGTTTTACTCTTAAATTTCTAGGGCACTGAGCTTGAAAAACTCAACTAATTGGATTTTAAAGTGCAGTTTGAAATACAAACACAGGACTAAGTCAAGAATACATCCAAAGTAAAAGTACAATTGATTTGCCTACAAGTTGCGTAAAGTGATTAGATTTTACAGTGAACAATATTTTTAGTGATAGTGTAGCAGGATACAGATGGAGATCCCAAAGAAGTCAACAGAGAGTTGCTTTATTTAAAAACTTTCGATGCACACAAACCTTGTTTATAAGGAACAAAACTAAAAATGCGTAGATTAGATTAGTATGAAAATAGATTGGGATGAATGGCTAACATATGAAATGTAATGTTATAATAGACGGACAGAGCTGCAGACGGGATGTAGGAACAGGTCATTCATTCCTAACACAAAGAGGAAACAGTGCGGCATGAACGCTTAGGAGTCACTCACAGTCAAGTCACGATGCATCATTTTACAGCATTTTAAATCTCGGCAAAGTTCATCTGCAATGTAGTGACCCTTGAACTGTGTTTCCATGGCAATGCGCTGCTGCCTCGCCAGCACAATAGCAGAGTAATCTCGCCTCGCACAAAGCAAGGCAAACCTTTGTGTGCAGGAGCAAAGAAAAATGAGGACAGCGAAAGAGATTGAGGCACAGATGAATTGAAGGGGGTGTCGAGGGACAAAAGGCCTCACAGATAAAACAATATTCTGCTCTACTTCCCAAGTAAACGCTAACACCCACAAATGGTCATTTTTTGTGTTCTGCAGCTACGTAACTGGCTATAAAGGTGGTATGAATTGATTTGGGACAGTGTTATTATCATCCTTTCTCCATCAACAAAACCATTGATGGAGAAAGAAATGTCACATAACAAAATTGAAAAAGAACATTTTTTTTTCACTCAAATGTATACAAATCGATCTTTCTATTAGCATAATTGTAGAATGTATTATTGTTAACAATGATCAGCGAGAGTAAAGTAAGTAACAGGTGTACATATATCTATGTCGTCTATTTGTTTGAAAACTGTATGTATGTTTAAGTAGATGAATTAAAAGACATGAAGGTGAGTGTTATTTATTAATAAAAACACATAATTTAGGTGACATGGTCAGTTCTGTATAGGTGTGAGTGTGAGAGTGCAGGGTTATTTGTCTTTTGTGTGGCCCTGTGATATGCTGGCGACTCGTCTGGGGAGTACCGCACCTTTCGCCCATTGCCGGCAAGTATAGGCTGCAGCAACACCCGTGACCCAAAAAGCAGATAATGCGGCTACTGTAGATAAGACGATTGAGATCGTCTTGTCTACAAGAAACTGGACGTATGGATGGATGTATGGATGGCTGTCTCCACACCTTCCGCTTTGTGCCTTTCATTATTCGATATGCCCACTTGGGGGCTCTCTGCTCCCACTCAACACACTTTTCCATTCATCGCTCCCCTTCTCATATATTTAGTCTCCTGTGGTTCTCATCTTACCCCCTAATTGCTGCCCCCCCCCATACATATCAATCAGTTTTAATTTAAGACAATCAGTGTAAGCATACAAAAACATTTACAATCTTAAATTTGAAATAATTATGGAAAATTCAAATGTATTTTAGATTGGTTTGATTCTTTTTCAGAGTAAGGTGAAAATAAAAACCTGGAGAGGAGAAAGAAATTAATTTCATTCATTCCTGGATCTATTCTTCTTCAGCAGGTCACGCTGCACCCTGGTGGCAGAAGCTGTCATTACAAAACACAGACAGAACGCAGCTTAGTCAATCCTGACGGGCCACAAAGCTGAACAACATTTATTATGAAGGATTGAAAATAATATGTGAGGTAAAATATCTGATTTAAATTCAGCAACATGTCAATAGCAATAGCAACACGCTGCAGTCAGGAAATTAATAATCTGCTGCCGGTGACTATTGAAAGTTATTTGAACTCTTTTGTTTTTTCCAGCATGTGCTGAAATGTTGATCCCGGCTACATATGGTGCTCATGATCAGCACTGGACAGCTCCATAGGTAGTCGGCTATATATGGAGCTGTCCAGTGCTGATCCTGAAGGTGAACTTCTTCCTTCAACTTCCTTGGAGAAAATGAGTTTGACACCCGTGCCCTAAAACAATGATTTACTTTCTGTTCTGTCAGGTTCTACTCACAGGATTCATTTACGTCAGTCACATTGTCTCATAAATATGATGCTGACTTTAATTATAGTAGTATTTAGTTGAGATCACTCTGCCTAGGGATTGACTTTGTGATTCATTGGAGAGCTAAAAAACAAAATCAAATTGAATTGTGGTAATGTGTGATGAATACCAAATCCTGTTTTGAGCCATGCCGGCAAGCTGCTGCTGGTGTGGCATTGTTGGTGTGTGATTAGCCGTAATGATTGCTAAGGAATACCGGCAAAGACAGCAACTGATCCCGTTTGGTCCTATTTAAATAATGCTAGCTTGTGTAACATACAAAATTTACAAGATAGAGCAGACATTTCTGTTTCCAAGGTAGCAAAAAGAAGAAAACAATCAGAAGAGGTTAAAACTCAAGTTATTAAAGCATTTAGTCATATTTCAGGTAGAATCAGCATCAAAACGAAGCCTGCTCAGACAGGTGTGAATGTCTCAGTTAATATTTAGCTCTTGCTCTTCACTTTGCCAGTAACTGTTAAACGTGTTCAAAGCCAAATTAGGATGCTTTGTGTGGGTTTTAAATGTTAGATGAGCCTCGCCTGATCCAAGGTTTGAAACAAAGAAAGGTCTGAAATGTTCCACTGGGCCTAAAAAAAACACTGAATGTAAGAGCTAAAACCTGGTAAGGCCAGAACAATGCAAGCAAGAACAATAGGACAATGACAAAGCTCAGCTACATCGGCTGCTATCCGCGCTGCAGTGTTTAATATGCCATTGTCAACGCATGGCACCCTTCTACACAGTGCAGAACTATAAAGAGAGAGAGAGATTCATATATATATTGACAAAAAAAAAAGAATGGATTATTCCTTACCTTGGATATAAATATATTGTTATTTGGAACCAAATATTGAGACAGTGAGATGGATTATCAGGAGCTCAGCTGTGGAGTAGGAAGTCAAATCAAAGAGAGTGCCCTCTGGCACTGTTTCAGCCTCTTCATTAATCAGATTCATCCTAATGAGTGTGTGTCTGTGTGTGTGTGTGTGTGTGGCGATGGATGAGGGAGACCTGAGGATAATCAGAGGGTTTGTGGGATGGAGGGACGAGGTACTGCTGCCACACTATTTCACAGGTCTGATGGGACATGGGCCAGATGTAAACAAGCAGTAAGTTATCCCGAAGCTGACACAGTCTCCTTAAATCTTCAAAGGTGTGAATGCAAGACAATGAATTACGCACAGGGTGGGAGGCCGTCGCCGTCCGCCTCCCCTCTGCCCCTCCATTCCTGTCATTTGAGTGCTGCAGCACCGGAGGACTACAGTGCCATAAAGCATCAACGAATGAGAGCCCCTGACAGGCCCTCACCGTCCCCCACCTCTCCACAGATGTGAAATGGGCTGATGGCCTCTCCAACGAGACGAAGGGCTGGGTGGGAGGACAGGCAGAGGAAGAGGAGAGGACTGCAGTGACGAAGGTAGGCGGGAGTTGGAAAGATGGGCAAATGTCGGTCTGCCTTCAAGTTGAATAAACGCATCCCTTGCCATTAAAATACGTGCGCTTCTTTTTTGTGTAAACCTGCTAACAAACAAACCGACAGCAGTGAAAACACACGAGGAAATAAATTGAGGAAGTCAAATACAAGTGGTCAATGATGGCCCCTTAGAGGTTAATGTCTGAGCACTTTATTAGAATAAGAAAGTTGACAGAGAGCAAAGTCTCCATGCGGAGAGAGAGGCAGAGCTCAGTACGATGTGGAGAATGTTGCATCACTGCTTGTGTGTGTGTGTGTGTGTAGTATATGTGTATACTGTGCAGTTGTTGGAGGGAGCATGCATGTTGATTTTTTTTGCTTGACGACAGACAGATTTCTTTGCGGACACAAGCACACACACACACACTTGTATGTACTGTACAAATTCACACGTCGCTGCGTCTGTACACACAGAGGCCGTGTCGCCATGCAGCTACTGCACTTAAATTACATGTAAGCATCAAGGTTATGTACACACAGCAAGGGCACGTGTGGTCGTCCTACGACAGCCTGCCTCAGGGGCCCCTTGGTGGCGACACCAAAGCCACGGGACAGATGGCTCCTTCACAGTTGCAGGAGACTCCATTCCACAGAAGAAAGGTAGAATCTCTTTTTTCCCCACTCTACTCTGTATGAGTTCATCTTCCTCCTCCTCCTCATCTTCAATCTCCATCCAGCCGCTTTCAGATTCAACATCAAAACAGGATGCAACAGCTCAGTGCTGCTCGCCGTACGGTTTCATTGTCACTGTCAATAATAATCATGATAGTCATTAGGTTATTCATCATTGTCATCGTCAAATCTGGCACACCAGATAATTGAAATTGAAATCATATACAAGAATATTCCATATAATTTCAAAACAAATATATACCACAGAAACAAACTATAGAAATAACAAACATGACAAAAATAAATGGTCAGTGTTGACTAAAACACGTGTACAACTTCACAAAAATTCACACGCCGATTTTGTTGTCGTCTTGTTTTTGTGCTTTTCTTCCCTCTCAGATGCTTTCTGCTCCCAGAGTGTGCTGGTTGATTTAACAAAAGTCAGCTTCTGGATTCTTTCTGGGGGTGTAGAGCACATACAGGCCAGTGGAGCAGGACAAGGTGGCAGTTATTGGCTGGGGGGGGGGGGGGGGGCATCGCATCACTGGGGATACACAACAAAACACACAAAGGGACGGTCTCTATAACAAGCACACAACCCGTTAAGGGTTGAAAAATCCAGACAGGATTGCAAGCATGGAAAGAGGTGCGTGTGTGGTGGGGGTGGGGTGGGGTAGGAATGAGTAATATATATAAAAAAAAAATCAGAACAATTATTTCTATGGAAATGAAAGCAATTTCCTGCATGACAGACTTTGAAAATGGCAGAAAAAAAAATTAAGGGGTTGATGTAAAATAAAGCAGGATTTGGGGGGATTAGGTTGATTTCTGTTAGTGTGACCGATTCTTTAAATGAACCAGCTAACCTCAGCGGAAAAGGCAGACTTACATTGGGAAGAAATGTTACGAGTGTGTGTGTGTGTGTGTGTGTGTGCACAGATAAAGCGTAAGTCTTTTAACAATAATAGGAAATAAGAAAAGTGGGGGTTTGCAAGAGTAGTGCAGCTGATAAAAGAGGAGTGGGAATGAGGTGTGCAATGAAGAGGAGGAGGATGGCTTAAATAAAGGGGCCGTTTTCCATGCGATTACTTCGTGCATTCTTTAGCTGCTCTATAACGTAACACTAAGATATTTAAATCAGACAGTCTGCAGTCTATTCCTAGAATCAGTCGCTGTCGGCTTCTTTTTCAAACGTGACCTCTTTTTCTGATCTTAATTCAATTGCCTTCTGAATTTGGTTAAAGGGCCGACAATATTTATGTGCATGCATGTGAGCGTGTGCGACCGGTGGGTCGTGGAGGGGCCGGCTGAACGTGCCCCCCAGCGCCCCCCCCCCCCTCCACCTCTCAGTGCTGATGTGTCTGTAGTAATCGTCTCACGCGCTCATCAGGCCATTAGAGGGCCGGGAATGTACTTTGTCTAATCAAGCATGTTTAGCGAAACACCAGAGGAGATGCAGAGCGAGGGCACGGCTGGTTGGGAAAGACAGGACCTCACCCACACCCACACCCACCCACACGCACCCACACGCAGCACTCGGGCTCAGTGATGGAGACAGAGAGATGAGGGTCTGGACCAGTGGGGCGGTCCACGCCTTCAATACTAATGACCTGTTTCAGGGTGGAATGTGTAAAGGAGACGTGGCACTAATGTGGTGAGGCACTAATGCAGTAACATCATGCTCACCCGCCTGACCTCCTCCTCCGTCATAAATCTTATTCACTGCCCCGTCTCGTGCAGCACCTCCAGCTTCAGCTGTTTTTCTTTAGTGCAGGGTAATGAATTCTGCTTTGATACCAACAGGAAAGTCACGGTCAATTGTACCAACCCGCCAGCTTGTATTGAATGATTTAGGATCGTTGTGGTGATTTCGTGACAATTCTCAATCTAAATTATGCTTTACTTCGACGAGGCCGTCGCTCTCTCTGTTGTCGTAGCGTTTCTTTTTTGTAGAGAAACCAGATCACACTCATCAAAGGTAATCAATAAACATTTGCGTTGGTCTTAGTGCTGGAACATTTCAAGCAACATCCTGACCTAGAGCCTTCATTAGCCAACGTTTAAGCCATGAGAGGGCAGCAGAAACAAGCTGTGACCCAACGGTGACATCTCTTTAAGGCCCATGTGTTCTACAAAAGAAGCATTAGAAAAAGGTTTCCCATTCAAACATCTAATCTACACCTACTACAGCTAATATGGGGAGCATTAACATCACTATGTGGAACGTTTCTACCTCCAGCACAGCTGTGTTAGCTTTGTCTGTGGGTCCAGCCTGTCAACCGGAGCCTGGTCTGGTACATAGGGACACTTTCTTCTGAGCGAACTGTGTAGCTATCATCTAACTCAAAGTTAACGCAAAGTTAGAGCCCTGCTCCTCTAGTTTAGCTCCACTCCTTTGTCTAAAAAGCAGTGGTTTAAATATATTTTATGGCATCCACGTCTCCTCCGCAGGGATACGACACTGGACCGCTCCACGCAGCTTTGAAGGCTCAAAAGAAAACGCGAAGACAGGGCTTAAAAAAGAAGAAGGGTGAGAATGAGGCGGAAACTGGTCATCGGTGCACTCAATATGAGTAATGCATTCATGGACACAAACCCGAAGAGACCCGCACACAAAAACACAACCACACCGTGACCCAGACGGGGGGAGGGAAAACGCTATCTCTGGATCTACATTTGAATCAAGAACGGGTGAGAACAGACAAAAACAGAAAACATCAAAAGATCGGATTGAAAGAGTAATTCCACACCCAAGAATACACATGGCCATCTGGGTTTCTCTTTTTTTTTTAAAATCCTGTTTTGTGGTGAAACACAGCGAAAGACAGAAAAGGGTAAAGCCACAAGGGATGACCATTGTGACAGGGAGCAATGCCACAACTCTGGCCTCGGCCCAGCTTCGGCCCTTTCCAGCGAACAACCGGAGTGGGTGAAGCGTAAGAGATGCCCGGCCCTGGCGGTACATCCCACGCCACGGATTGAGCCGCTGTCCTCCTCATTGATATTCTCCTATAGGCGGTGGCGCTGGGCTAGGCCTCTGACTCTGAACGACTATTTGTTGCCGCAGTCTCCTCCTGCCTCTGGGGCACAAAGAGGCTCAGTGTCGGGCCTCAGTGTCGGGCAGAAGAGTCTGAAAGGAGCTCCCAAGCGGCCAGGCCCCACAGACGCAGTCAGGCAGCCACGGCTCACATTCCCTCCTTCAAATGGACTGCGGAGCCCAGAGGGGCCTCAGGTCAGGTCAAGCAGACTGGGACAGGGAGGGACAAATGGGGTGGGGGGGGGGGGGGGGGGGGGTATTGTTCATGTTCACCGCGCCCAGCTTTCTCTAACATTGCGTTCTTTTTTTTAATATAAATTAGTTGTATTATAAAATATAACATTAAACTGGCTTTATCTTCATTGTTATGTCTTTCCCGCTTATTATTATTGCTTTCTTTTTTCTTCACAATGGCTCTGACAAGTGCTGATTCTGAGGTACTGGGAATCACAAAAATAACAACGGGGATGCTTCACTAGCCACGGGTCAACCATCCAAAGTCAACGAGACACAGAGAGTAGCAAAATCCATCTGACTCACTGTGATTGGTTTACAGAAAGGAAAACAATGCTTACATCAATCGCCTCCTGACACAAAGGCCAATATTCAGTTATAGTTCACAGTTAAAACATGACAGGATGCGAGTTGGGGTTGTTGTTTCACCTCAACGTTCACACAATCACACCGCATTATCCATTACAACAGTTTTAGTCTAGTCTGAAATCCATAGTAAAGCACATTGCTGTCTGCTGGATGCCAATGGCACAAAAAAACAAAAAGGCAGAACAAAATGTACACACTCAAACAAGAGTTATGTTGCCAAAACAGTGAACAATGGCTGAGACCTTTCACATTTGGCGCTGCAAACAAAATTGTCTCCCCCCCCCCCCCCCCCCCCCGGTCCCCACATGTTCCTTGGAGAAGTCTCTGCTTCTTTTGCACCCCTGTCTTTACCTTAGATTTGTCCTGTGGCGCAAAAGGCAAGCTCCTCGGGTCGAACCACTTAAGAGAGTGGAGGGGTGGCACCTCAGACTACCAGCAGAGGATCATAGAAGTGAGGAGTTTCCTCCTCTTTTTCCAACTCTCTCTCTTTGTTTCTTTTCTGTCTCTCTCTCTTCAGTCGCCTGAATGACATCAAGACATTGAATGACAGTGAGAGAGGACAGACGGGGTAAGGTTGGACCGGGACGGTGAGTCTGAGGGGTTGATTTATTCCAGTCTGCAGTCGGAGGCTGTGGGTGCTCAGAGAGCGCTTACTGCCTGGGCTCTGCTTTGCCTCACTGACCGCTGGGGGTGCGTTCCCCCATGCTCTTTACCAGGAGATGACTGAAGTCAGCCAGTTCTCCCAGCACCCGAGGCCCATGCATGTCTGGCCTGATAAGGCCCTGACGCTGGGGATGATAGGGCACTCCATTGTTGCTGTTGTAGTTCAGCGCCTCGCGACTCCAGCGGGGCTCCCCGTAGTCCAAGTGGGGTGTGGGCGCGGACACCACCCTCCGTCGGTCCGGTGAATCCTGTGGCGTGGCCGGGTAGATATATTCTCCTGCCGAATTCCGCAGGGCGCCGCCGGGACGACTTCCACCATGCTCTCCTCTCTGGGTGGCCAAGATAAGGTAACGCTGGCGCTCAGCATGTGGGGGCAGTATGACCTCCTCCGGCTCCTCTATTCGGACCATACCTCCGCCACCTCCAAGGCCATGCAGGAACTTCGAGCTCAGATAGATGACAGAGTTGTTGGGGCAGGGTGTCCCCACGGCAGTAAGGAAGGTCTGACTCTGGTCCCAGTCGCTGTCCGGAAGACGCACGGCCCTCTTCTGCTGCAGCGGGGTCTGCTCTGGCGTAGGCAGCAAGCCCGGGTCCATCTCCCCTTTAGGCCAGCCGTTGGGCGTAACAAAAGGGTTGTCCGCGTGCGAACGCCGCCTCTCACCGCCGCTGGTTCTTGTTACACTCATTACCGAGCCACTGTGGCCCTGTCCCAGCATGCTTTGCTCTTTGTCGCTTTTGCGCCGGGCACCGTTGGCGCCGGACCCTCGCGCGCGGCAGTGGCGGTGACTCATGATCCAGCAGACGGTGAGGCCAGACAGGATGGCTCCTGTGGCGAAGGCTGAAACAGCAGAGACGACCAGGAGGTTTACAGACACCAGGCCGTCGGGCTCCTTGATGAACGTCTCTGGAAGCAGCATTCCTGCAACGGGATGAGGGGAAGCCATCAGTCGACCGGTGGAACCACCTCAACAGCGTTAACCGCGTGGGAGTTTAAAAACAGTGAGACAAAACGGCCTATTTTCCCTTTCCCCTCCGTGGGTGGTAATTGTCGTTTGCGTTCCATCCAAGGTAGCTCTGGCTAATTGCCTTCATTACGTAAAGTGGATAGTGAGTTTAATAGCGGTAATAACTGTCTTCCTGACCGAGAACACCTCTCAAATACAACATGTTTCACAACATTAGCTTTAACGGCGGGTAATAAGTTAAACATTTTACCATGGAAATCTGTTAAGTCTTCCCACGCCGATGTTTGTGTTGCTTACATTTCTCGTGATGTGCGACTTTTCAACTAACAACAGTACGCATTATAGTCAGCCGGTTCTCTGGACGGCGCCGAGGCCGGACGCTGAATGTGCAAACGCAGTAAAGGCCTGAAGCGGCGAAGACTTTGTGAGGCTGAGCTTAAAGCGTCGAGTTGTTTAAAGGTATATCAGCTGAGGCAGAAGTTAAAAAAAACATGAGGTGAACGCCCTTCTGAGAGCGCTGCTGATGAATTATTGAAGATATGAATACAACTCGACTAGAACCCAGGCTGCACATGGATCAATTAGGAAACGCCAGAAGAAAACGTGTTCTTTTCTGCATGAGCTCCTGGGACGGCGCTGTGCTGAGGGAAACAGATTGGAGAGGAGCAGACGAAGGTAAGAGGAGGACGTTAGGGAGGGAGAGAAAAGTTGCAGAAAGCAAACATCTGGGGGCCTTAGACAAACAGTAATACTTGTTAAATTACAGCACAAGAGAGGATACCCCCCCCCCCACACAAGGACAGCGACATAAATCCTCTCTCACAGAAAATAAATGTATGCCATTAATAGACTTTGGGAGGCCACTTACTCACTTACACAACAGACGAAAAGCAGATGGAAGAACTGGAGGAAGGAAGAACGCAGCATCAGCCGCAGATTCACACAAACGCTCCTGATAAATGACTTTTATTAACGGGCAAAAACTGAGGTGTTTGCGGCGCCTTAATGCTCGTACAGCCTGGTGGTTAATTAATGTGGCCTGTGGCTTGGCTTCGTAAAATGTGACTCTGCACACTTGACAGTCAGCTGAGGAATGGCAGCTGAAACGCTGAGAGACACCGCTGCCCGACTGAGCAGGGCCGGAGGCAAACATGCACACATCAGAGAGGCAATTGACCAAGAACTTGTGAACAGCCGAATGTATTCCATCTTTTTTGCTCACACAGTATCATCAGCACAAGTCCATACTCTCAAGAAGTTCTCCGTTCAAAAACAAATGAGATCTGGCATAAATCAGCCGGCTTTGTTGGCCAATCAATGTCCTGTTCAGCTACAATTATCCTTTATCACCAATCCAATAAGGGCAGTGATGCACACCAATATCTGCTA
The DNA here is from genome assembly GCF_040956055.1 of Brachionichthys hirsutus. Classification (NCBI taxonomy): domain Eukaryota; kingdom Metazoa; phylum Chordata; class Actinopteri; order Lophiiformes; family Brachionichthyidae; genus Brachionichthys; species Brachionichthys hirsutus. The sequence continues at coordinate 5,207,190 of NC_090905.1, forward strand.
ATGAAGTGACATCCACAGTTCACCATCACACAAACCCCTTTGAATGACTGGATCATATATCTCACGAGAGGAATCGTCATTGGAATACAAATCTGAATACTTTATTGATCCCAGAGGGGAATATTAAAGCCTTATAATATTTATCTTTGGATAATATTTTTCCATATATTATTTGGATCCGAAACAGGAATGCTTGGAAGAAAATTTCATTTTACACTCTCCTTAATTACGTTTTCCCAGTGGTAGTATAGTTCCTGCCGCTGTTGCTAAGACAACTGGACCCTTTTTTCTTTTTCCTGCAAGTAGAAGCCACCTACAGCTCCAGACAAAGGCCTGAAAGGATACACGCAGGGCTTTGAATTTCGCTGGGAGATTCAATGCCTGGTGGCCGAAGATCTTGAAGATGATGTTTAAAGGTACAAATAATGACATAAAAAAAAAGAAAAGAAATTAGAATGATCAGTTACATCAAGATGACACATTATCTAAAGTTTAAAATCTTACAGCCAAATGCGATACCCAAACTTAATTGCTCAATATCTCACGTCACTGCTCTGAGTGAAGTTTACAATTCCAAACTCATGACATATCTTCACTTTCTTCCTTCATGCTGTCACACAGCTCATGCTGAAATATGCTAACGTACACAAGCGTCAGTCTTTGTGTATTGATTTACACACCCATGTCTGCCTATGTTTATATTGAATTTTTTTTACTGGAAGGCCTTTTCTCCTCGACCACAATCTTGGCATCTTTGCTGCAGCAGCCTAAATACGGGCTCGATTCTTGGTGAGTTTATTTTCAAGTTTCAGGCCAATATTTAATTTGCAGAGTCTGCCAGCTTCAATCATATTATTGCTTCTCTCCTCAGTAAATGGATGTTCCTGGCGGCAATAGATGCATAACAGAGAAAGGCATTTGGAGGTTATCAGCATGTTCATCTGCACACACACACATACACACACACGCACACACATACACACTGAGTTTGAAAGCTCAGGTAATGAATTGATTCATTTCTTCAATAAACCACAGTTCGTAAACAAAGATAGAACATGGTAACCATAGAGAATCCAGAACAAGGTAGCAACATAATGGAGTAAAGGCACAAATATCCCCTTGAACTGGTCACATCTGGAACTGCTCTCACTCTGCGTGTGCAGATATTTTTCTAACATTTACCTCGACAACCTCCCGGTTGCTGTGACACTTCAGACTGCAGCGTGCATGGTGCAATAACACCGCCGTGATCGTGCAAGAGGAAAGGTCTTGACTTGTGCTGGTGTGAATTTCTGTGCGTGCGCTTGTAGAGTATAGAGAGGAGACAAAATGGCCTTCTCACACTCCATATGCCATCTTTTCTCAGTTTTTCTGTAATACTGAAACTCAGATAAGCTATTAAATTCTTGAATCTCTTTCATTTCCCATGCCTTCCATTCTTTGACACACAAGAGAAGAGGAAAACACTTTAGCCAGTGGCAATGAACCAAAAAAGCAGACAAGAATGAAAGAACAGATGGGAAGATTTGGTAGGGGGTCTCTCTGTGACTGGAGGCAGGCTTCCCCAGCGGCCTACCAAGAGGTGACAGTAGAAGTAGCATCTTGGGTGCTCACTCCTCCCTTCGAATCTCCTCTCCTCTTCCAATCCTGCTCCCTTATTAAAGCTTAATAGAAGCCAACGGGCTTGCCTGTCAGCCTGACGCACACCGAGCTGCTTGTCTCAAGGCTTCCAGCTCCAATTACAGTGGAATGAGAAGAGGAGAGGAGAGGAGGATGAGGGCTGAGAAAGGAAAAAGGACAAGAGAGGAGGATGACAAACAAAGCAGGTGAAGGGATGAGAGGAGGAGACGCCTGAAGAAGAAATAGGAGATGAGGGGAAGGGATGAATGAGAATAAATAAAAAGGCTATTTGGGATAGCTTATTTTGTGTACAATTTACTGATTTAATAGACTGTTTAAAGGTATATCCACGCCTCTCTCTCTCTCTCTCTCTCTCTCTCTCCCTGCAACACTCCGTTTGAGCACCAGGGGTGGCATCATGTTGGGAGTAACGGCTTAAAAACAATCAAAAGACAAGCAAAGAAACTTATGCTCACAAACTTTCAAAATTAAGGTAATTCCTGCACGATCCAATTTAATATTGGATCGCGGTGCTTTCTGTACGCAGTAATCGTGGCAGCTGTGGTCATATTGATCAGAGTGATTTTTGTGGAAACATATTCTACTCTGCCTCCACCCCTTCCCGCCATTCTGTCTGTAAGGACGGGAAATTAATGAGGAGCCCTGCTAGCTCCATGGCCGCTGTAAAACATTTCCCTTGATTAGAGCGCTGACAGAGGACTTTATGAATCTGCGCGGCCCATGCGCACAGTTTGGCAACACTTTTGACAATAGCCTTAAGAACATGTGTGAGTTACACAAAGACCGAGAGGCAGATGAAGGGCGAGGCTTTAATGTGCCATCCAGTGATACTGATGTTGATTTTCCAAAGGATAATCATGGTTTCATACATTTTTTAAGTTTAGTGCATCATTTCCACTCGTATGATCGTATTAATCATAGTCATTTCTCCTTTGGGAACAGAGTCTGGCTTTGATTCTTACATTCAGACAAGCTTGACATTCTAAACTAGAATAATTTAGCGGACCACGAGCCAAATCCAGAACTGCCGGGCCTCTAGAGACTGCGCCCTGGAGACCTGATCTATGAGAGACATTCATGTCTGCTTCATGATTGGTCAGACATGCAGAGGTGAGGGTAAGAACATTTGAATACTTTTCCAACATTGTCAGATAGCATGTTAAAGCTAAAACCCTTCATTACTGATCAAACTGACCAAAAAATACCAAAATGAGGCCTATATTACTGTCTGAAACTACAATTACCATGTTATGGTTATGTTGTAGCCTGCTACAGTACATCCCATTCATGCTACATTTTATATCCAGTCCCTCCAGGTTGAGTATTATAAAGAACTAAAACATTATGTGGATGTTATTGCTGAAAGTGTGTGTGCATGATTCCACGGATTGATTCTGGAAATGTATATTCTAGAGATTATTGTTGCAGAGGAGTACAAAGAAATAAGCTCGTGTCACTTGGGGCAATGCCCATTGTCTAAAGCTGACAGTCAGCAAAACAATGAGTAATGAGCATATGGTGTCCGTTTTCATTTTCCTCCTTTGTTTACATTCACGTTTTTGAGGAACGAAGCTGATAAAGATGTGACAAATTCTAATATGTGGGTGTTTAACACTGATCTTCATCTGGCAGCACGAACGACTTTTGCAATCACCACAGGGTCAAGGTGAAACCAACACGATCGCCCCTCTTTTCCTGAGTTATGCCGTTAAATTGTCCCAAAGATGAGATGATATCATGGGAAAGTTGATCTTGCACCTATTGATTGTCCATCATTTTGGAGGTGTGGGAACCTTTAATATAACATATGCATGATTGAGTTCTGGTTTTGTGAGGCATCTGTAACAGGTGGCAAGAAATTCCTTTTTGGATGTTCCTGCGAACGAAAGACAGGTGGACACAGAAAAAAGTGGACGACGTGGAAAAAGTCCCGCGGTCGCCGGCACGAAAGCAGAGAAAAGCAAAACGCAAAAATGGAATCAGGAACAAAGAGTGGCGTGACTTTCCATGCTGGCTTTGATTACCGTCTGGAGGTGTTAGATGAGACATTTGGTAACGATTTTCTCCATAATTTCCATAATCAAAAGCCTGCAAGAGAACTTTAACGCAGTTCGAGGAGCTTGAGCTGGAATACATGCATTCGTAACAGAGCGCATCAGAACAAAGAACTTCCCAGCGTCCCGGTGGACCTGTCAGTGCCACAAGCTCACAGTTCGGAGCTTGATAGGGTACGACTGTGTCAGCGTGCCGCTGGGCCCGCCACTGATGTGAATGCGTCTTTCATCTGCACAATCCGCCACTTCTCTGAATGTCGATGTGTTTATGCGTGAAGTTACGACATGGATGCACATGGCGAAGCATGTGCAGCACTTTCTGAATAAGTGTACGTCATGTATGAATATGTGCGTGCGATCGACGCTTGCGAATGCGTCCAATGGCTGCACCGATGGCTGAGGGACTTGTTTTTTCCTGTGGGAAGACTGGAGGAACCATTTTGTTTCTCATTTTTAGTCCATCTCCCTCCTTTATGCTGCCTGCCTTTTTTTTTTTATATAAATATTTTATCTAATCTTTTATTTCAACCAGTGCTTCCCTCACTTTTCCATGCACAGCATTTCAGTGCTCGATAACGTTGTGTGCTGTGAACATAAATCAGATGCGCGTTTGAAAAACAAATAAGCTGAGAATGAATTAAGATGCTTTAAAAAGGAAGCATAAACGCTGCCGAGCTCCTTGCTAGGTCTGACTCTTGCTTGCTCGTAAACCATGTTTACTCTCAGGATGATTGTAAAAACCATTTCAGTCCCTCCCAGACAGCATTTTCCAGAGCACAGCTGAAGAATAGTTCTGCTAAAAAAAAACTTGTGCTTGACTTGCTGCCGACTGATCAATATGTTAAAACATTTATGCTTGCCAGCCATGTGCTTGCAATTAAAATCAAATCCACACCAGAGAAACTGCTGCTAATAGATTCAAGTTTTCAGCAGGGTTGAATAGCGAGGGAGGATCAAGTATTTTATTCTGGTTCAGATTCCTCATAATTACACACCTGCATGATTTTTATGCTGCCTCTAAGTTACTCATTTCCAATTCTAACGACTAAGTGCATCTTATTTGTTTTTAAACTAATCTCGATTCTCTCGCTTTCCTGTAAAGAATGATCTACAAGACTACAAGTTGCTTTGGAGGAAGGGTGCATGTTAAAATCATCAGAAGACGACTGACTCCATCCTGCTGCTGTAAATCAAAAGCTACAGGACTTCTTTTTTTTGTGTTCCCACCAATGTTTTTCCCACAACTTTTGCAGAAGTGCTGCTGTCGGGAACGTTGCTCATCGAATCGGTGGATTCAAGTTATATCAAGAAACCTTGTTTCGCCAATTGAGCCAAGCTAAATGGTAAATGGACTGCACTTATATAGCGCCTTTCCACCGCTTCGCGGCGCTCAAGGCGCTTTACATGAGGCCTCACATTCACCCAGTCACACACACATTCATACTCCAGTGGGCGACTGCTGCCATGCAAGGTGCGGCCAGACCCACTGGGAGCAATTTGGGGTTCAGTGCCTTGCCCAAGGACACTTCGACACGCAGACAGTCAGAGCTGGGATTCGAACCACCGACCTTCCGATCACTGGACGACCCACTCTACCAACTGAGCCACAGCCGCCCCATCAACACGAGGGAGCTGTTAGCAGTTTCAGCTGCATCCAGACACTGTGGTGAAATCAATCGTTTTCCATATATGCTAGTGTGCATTAGCGCACATGAGTCTATAACTTATGGGTTATGGACCTGGCTCAAGTTTCTTCTGGTAATTGATATTCTCATCTTCGGTGCAAAGCCAAAAGCATTTATGCAGAGAGAAATATGAATCCCCACAAACATGTGACGCACAATAAATTGGAGAGCAAGTCCACATAGCATTAGTCTAAGCATCTTCATAGTTAAATGGCTCTCTCTCACTCTAAAATAATCAACCAGGCAACTTAATCTTTCTCAAATGCTACGTCAAAAAAATTCTTCGTTTCAGCGTGTGGCCTTATTCTACGCCCCCACCAGCTGAAAACACATGCCAATTTGTTTTTATGTTCAGATCTTAAGCGCTGAGTTGTTGGAATCTTTCCGAATACAAATTTCTGAGCAGTATGATTAAACCATCAGCCCTCATGTCGGGGCAGCACACCATCTGGGTGGCTGATTGAAAGTACTCTCGCCACATTCGTTCAGCCACCCACCTGCTCTGCTAATTTACAGGCCGCCTTTAATTAAACGTCTCCGCTGTGACATGGGCTAAGACCTCACGGGTAGCCGGCGCTGCCAGGGCGCATCCTGTGCTGAAGGATCCCTTACAATCACAGCGGCTGTCAGCTAACCCAGACTAAAGAGAGTTCAAAGTGATCAATACTAGGTGATGCAAACAAATCTGCAAGGGAACGTGACAGACTGGCAAAGAACGTTAGGAAAAAAAACAAAATAATAGGGAGGAAGTGTTGGAGGAAAAGAAAGATAAATGAAGTGGAAAGGAAAGCGATTGAGACAGAAAGAAATGTGACCGAGTGAAATATTGAGAGAAAGGGTAAGAAAAAGTGCACTTGTGTTATTGATGTGTTGGAGGAAAGGAGGAAAAGCGTTGTTTGATGCAGGGAGTTAACTTGCTGGGGTCGATTTCTGTCTGGATGATAGACAGGGAAACAATCCCCGGTGGGGTGATAGGAGAGTAGCTACAGTATTCTGGATGTCACCCCGCAGGCCTTCCTGTTGAGGAATTGCACAACACCTCTTGGTCCAGCCCACACTTTATGGGGCCCAGTTATGTAGCTCTGACCACAGACGATCCCGGGGCCCTTATTCTTCATCTTCCCCTCTTTCTGTGTGTGTTTTAAATTCCTCTCATGCAAAGTGTCTGGCGGTCGCTGATGCAGACATTGATCTGCTCCAGCTGCTGTTTGTGCATTTGTGTTAAAAGGCTCCAAAACAACACAGAAAAGTGACCCGGTCTGAAGATGTGTGAAAGGAAATTGTAAATGAAGAATTTCAGTGCCACTCTCGACACATCAAAGGCCTTTCAGCAAATTAACAAAACAAACAAAATAGCATCAAACAAAGTTCATATTGAGAACTTCCAATTGAGCCATCTAAGGCTTTATGATGTATTTTACCAGCGTATAAAATAACAATTTGAAAGGCCCCCCGTAGGCGCCATGCTGGTTCCATGAGCAAGGAGCAAATGAGGACGTCAAACTGTGGAGATTGAATGTTCCTGTGACTGTGGGGGTTCTATCCGTGGTCTCCGGCTTCCCAAGACACTCAAAAGAAGTGAATTGCTTGTAGGTATGAATGCGAGTGCCCTGTATTTAATTGGTGACCGTGGTTTACCCCGCCTCTCGCCCAGTGACAGCTGTGATAGCCCCCCTGCCGCACTGCATGGCCCTGCAATTAGAAAATGGATGCATGAATGATGTAAGAAACATATGTGGAGAGAGAGAGAGAGAGAGAGAAGCAAGATGTCTCAATCAGTGGAAATGAATGCACTACTGCACCAATGTCCAATGTCCAATGCATTCATGCTGGATTCACAAACAAACAAACAACCCCACATACCTCATGAAAATCCAATTCTGAACTCTTCTTAGCAGGACAAGGGTTTAAATGCTGGTAAATGGAATACTAGACTGCAACATTAAGATGAAGGCTATATTTATACAATGCTGACCACCTAAATCTCCCTCCGACCAGACAGCGAACGATGACAATCCGCCTACCGCTTCCCTTCCTCCACTACAATGCAGAAGTACACACATACGACATTTATCATAAGGTGCGTTGGTTCTCATGTTTCATCAGCTATTCCCCCCGAGGGGATCAGCTCTGCTCTTCAAGCCTCTTAGAAGCTCCACAGGGTGCAAGAGATGCATAAGTTAGAGTAAAGTCTTGTCTGTCTGCAGAGCTCCGCATGGCACTTCCTCCATCTCTAGTTGTCTGTTCTACAGCTTGCTCACTCGCTCGCTCACTCACTTTGCCCTTGGTGCCTTGCAGGAGCGACCGGGGAAGGGGATCGGAGAGGAGGACGGACAACTGCAAAGTCAAGGTTACCGAGTCCTCTCTCAGTCGGAAAGAGGAAAGCACACCAAACAAAAATGAACTACTCGAGCAAATGCTGCCCTCGTCCTCACTTCCCTTCTCTTTTCCTGCCTGTCGCCCTGTTGGAGTTCAAGCTAGAGGACAAGATAATTTATCATGAGCAGACTTATGATCCTGTTGCTTTAACTAGCTTCCATGTTAATACAAAGACCTTTGTCGATTTTATAGGTTCCCTCTCCTCAGCCTGAACTCGGGCCGTTTTCCAAGCCGCAGCAATTACCCTGGAATTAGATGAGACCACAGTCGTAAATTCGGCAACAAATTTTCTTTCCTGTGCAGAGCTCCCTCACAACGTCGCAACCACGAGAGAGGCAGAGTCGATCCCGACTCCGCAGTGATTGTCATCCAGAGTTATCATCGCCACAACAAGGAATCTCAAATCTGCCTTCGCCTCATTTATGTTTCAGTGGACCTCAATTATTGAGTGATTGCATCCCGCCGTTCCAGTCAAAACACTGCCTTTCTCCTGGAAATATTTTCACGGTGCCATAATTGCATCCATCTGTAGCTACACCGCGGCAACACTCGCCGTGTCATTACGGCCGAGTGAGCTCGCAGCAAACCGCTTGGAGGATGAGCGCGAGCGTCAAAGCTGTGTGTTCGCTTGTACCACCTGCACCACTACTACCCCGCCTCCTATTTGATGGCTGGTTCAACAGAACTTGCTGACTAGCTGTCTGTGCAAACACAATTTGACTTGTGCCCTGCAAACAGGAGAATAAAAAAGAGGGAGAATCAAGTGCTCGACTTTTCGGAGGATTCCAACAAAACTATTTGAATGTAAGAATCCACTTCCTTTCGAGACCCTCACGGTAAAAAAAAAAGTGGAGTCGGCAGCTTGACAGATCATTTAACTCTTGTTTGCGCTGTAACTGATCAGCTTTTCAGCGGGGGTCACTACCCGGAAAAACGGAGGACAGCTAATCAACACGTCCTGATATCCTGCCGTAAGAGGATCTGACGGACCAAACTGCCTGTCGACGCTCAAACCCAATCGGACTCATTACGCTGTTTACAGCAGCAGTTTGTATTACCTGTCACATTCCCAAACACACACACACACACACACACACACACACACACACACACACACAGACACCTCTAGGAGTCCAGACTCGGTTAGGCGATGCCTCTCGGGGGAGGGCGTTCTGCTCAAACATCATTAAAACTAAATCCAGCATTAATCCAGCTGCAGCTTGTCACGCTGCTGGAGTTGTCCACTGTGAAGAGCCTGCTAATTCAGAGGGCACACAACTGTTCTGCAAAGAGCTCTGCGTTTTCCTGTAAGCGCTAATTCAACTTCAAATAGTGTACACAAGCGAGTATGGACAATACTTGAATTTTTAGGGTAGAAGTAATGTCAGACGTGCAAATACAATACTGATGATACAAAGTGAAAAAGAAGGATTTCTTTAGAGATATCTTGCTACGCGCCTCCACGGATTCCCTCCCCTTCTCTACAACACCTTTTGTTTTGCTTGCACTGAACCAGGCGAGGATGGAACAACGCTGCTGCTGTGTGTGATTTCACACAGCGAGCTGGGACTCCATGGGCAAAGTATACACAGCAACACCAACATCTACAATATCTAACACACCGAGTGTGTGTCCAGCAGTACTTTGTAAGGAAGGGATTAATGACCATTAATTATGTACTTTTTCTGTTAAATGTTTGCCCATCTTGTGCTCTGATTGGCTGGCGAGGCGCTCTCAAATGTTGAGCTGTCTCTCTGGGAGCTACAAACTGATCTGTGAGTGCCTCCGGCTTGAACCACTCGTCTTCCAAATGTTATGTTCACCTTTAACGCCTCAGCACAAATGTACAATTCAGTGCAATCACAGAGGTGCAACAAAACACCCCCACATCACACCTTCATCTTCATTATAGGGACGTGTTTCATGGTGCACCAGCTTTGTCTTGAAGCTGCAGTGAAAACAGGGCTTATCTTTGATGCAAAGTCATGCACAGTGCTGCCAGCACCAACACCGTTTCCTCGTTCTGGTCTCTGAACCAATGGGCATGTTGCTATTGCAGTGTGGTCAGATGTATCGATGCAGCAAAGTGATGAAGCCATCAATCAGCACAAACCTGGTCTCATGCATCCTGACTAAATGACACAATAATCAGACGAATCAATTGTTTCAATAACTGCGGGTATTTTAAAGGGTATTTTCCGCATTAATAATGTATTATTTAACAACCTGCATCAACAATAACATGGCCCTGCCTGATCAATGGTCTACAATCCATCCCTGTGCATCTCTCGGCCAATGTCACTCTCTCTTCCTCCTCAGTGAACTTGTCAACTTACATGACCTGTCCCCTCAGGAAGAGGGATTTGGTGCAGACACAGCTGCTTTAAAGGGAACGGAAGAAGGTTAAATCTGTTATCCCCCACAGCACACCTATGAATAATTAAGGATCAATTTAGAATCACTTTACATCGATTTACCATGCAGCCAGATTATGGACTCTTTAATTAAAAGTTACACAATGCACTTTAGAAGGTGCAAAGAGGTGCCCTGAATCGCTCCTGTTAGACTTGGAACTACGACAGCGGGCTAACATGGTGGGAATTAAAACTTTCAGAAGAGAAAAGCTTCATCAGGTGATGAAAAAGTGTTTTCTTGGATCCCCACAGTTACAGAACAACAACAAGGTATATTCTACAAAGCATGAGAGATCACACTCCACACAGAGACACACACACACACACACACACACACACACACATAATTGAACCCAGATATCCCTCTGAGCTCATCTCTTTCACCACGATACATCGTCTCTATTGGATGTTGTGTTCTGCTTTGATCATAGTGGGTTTAGGGGAACCGTCTGTCTCTACATGTTAACATTTATTGTGTGTGTGTGATCGTGGAGTGACATTTTTGTTTTTCTTGTAATAAAAGCACCGCCATGCATAACCACAAGGCCTTTAACTATACTTGCCCTGCTCATGTAATTGAACTGAACTCTGACTGTGGTCTTAGGACATTCCACAGAGACATTTTTTTTTTCTACAAACATTTTAGGGAAATTGGCGCTCATTAAAAAATAAATAAAAATAGAATGATACAGGTATGAAAGTGAGGATACACAGAAGCGGAAGATGAAAAGGATGTGAGGCGGGTACATCCCTTCATCAGAGTTAGTGGGAGGCTGGAGACGGTGCTGTGACGCGGAAGTCGCCGGCGGCGGTCTCAGTCCATTTGTCACACAGCTCCAGCCAGGCACCCATGAAAGCCATGACTCTTCCACCATTACCTCCAACTCCCTCCATTCTCACAGCTTTCATCCACCCTTTCTGTTGTCACCCTGGCTTTCTCTCCACTTCCTTTGTGATTACCCCCATTTTGTTCATTTTCTGACCTCACTCTTTTAGCGCCCCTCTTCCTATCACCCCACCTCTTTCCTCATCCCCCCCCCTTATGACTCCACACTTCTGATCCCCTGAATCATTTCATTCGTTCCATCCTTAAAGTTTGCCTATACTTCCAATGGTCTCCCAAACTCTTTTTGTTCTGCTCTCTTCTCTTGAATCTGATTCAGCCCGAGGAGAGACGAAAATCAATTCTCCCTCCGGTAACGGCTTCTTTCTGACTAAGGAGAAAGTGGAGGCAGTTAGCCTGGCTCTAAGTAAAAGCTGTCCATCCATCTCCCTTTGAGGTCTGATGACAAGGCTGCTCTGGAATCAGTGTAGCGCTGACTGTGACTGGAGCGAGATGAAGCATGAGGGAGAGGAAAAAGCCTTTGCAGTAGAGGAGAAAAGACTATGGCACATAAAAGATTGGATCTTTTTTAAGACCAGAACAAGCACAATTTCCTTTAAAATACTGACTTTAATCAGCCTGACCTTAGTCAGTCAGACAATACATCAAAATTCCAAAAGAATTGTGTGTTCTCATGAACAGTGCTGCATTCACGAACGTTTGGTTTACTTGTCCAGTTTTCAGACATATTTCTCTGGGATTTCTGCCACTGGCAACATCTGAGGTGCCTGAAATTTGGTTTCAAGCTCCCACAGGATGGAAAAATAACTTTGGTGAAAAGGGAAGAAGTAAACATAAAGGGGAGGGGGGGGCTACTTACTATTTATTCAAAGACTGAAAAACCATGAAAACCATTTTGTCCTGGCAGACTATCACCAACCTGCCAGAAACAATGGCCCAGTTTCTTCACTTTTTATTCCCTCAAATCCGGAACACATCAAACAAAATGCTATTGAGACTGGATATCACTCACAGCGGTGAGGAAGTGGGTATACAGTAATGTAATACGGGTTGAAACGTAGGTCACAAAAGTTTAGAACAAATATATCTACTTGTAACCCGGTTCACATAAATCTGTGAGATTTAAGTCGTTCTAAAACTTTCCCACTTTATGATTGTTTTGTTTGAATTTTTAGCCGCTAGAAGAGGCAGAGCTTTCTGACACGTTCGTTGAAAAGAGCAAAGATTAGGAAAAGTCATTAAAGCTAATATTAATTTATGTAAAAATCTGTTCTTCTCCATCTTATTAGTGTTTTTACAGCCCAGAGGTTGGGAGCCGCTGATCTGCATAACCACAATCGTTATTTAACAAAGCCGTTCTTTAGGCTTATGGACTGTTGAAAACATGTCCATGAATTCTGATTGTCACTGGAGGGGCTTTGAGGGCAAATCGAATTTGACATGCAGCTGCAGAAACCGAGTCCTTCCAGAAAGGAACTGAGCAAAAGGGAGAGTGAAAATTAGATTGCTGAATTTCCCCAAAGAGTGATATATAGATGGGAGGGGAGGCAATATCTCCCCTCCCATCTGCTGGATCAAGACCCAGACAGGTGGAATGGGTCCAATACGACGATATGAAATATTCAACAACCAGTCGACTTTGGTCTATTTTGACAATCCTGGTCCCTGAAGAGTTTTGTGTTTGGTGTGTGTTTGTGTGGCATGTGTTGCCAAGTACAGGGATGATTAGTGCATGTTTGTGTAGGTGAAGACACTAGACGACAAGCCCAGAGGAAGGAGCTCAGACATATAGACAGTTTGTCATAACGTTCTCATTGAAGCTGAGCATCTCTGTCTTCTTTGACTTTGGTACTGTGTTTGCATTACGGGAAGACAAGAATAAATGGATTCAGTGTTAAACAGGAACAGGAAACAATGCATCCACATCAGAGACAACGGAAGTGTCGCAGAAAAAAAAAAGAGGCATGATGAAAAGATGTCGCAGCAGCAGGTTCACCGCGACACCTGAGACAGAGCGCTGTCTGAGTGTCGGTGGCAGCCAGATGGATGGCGGCTCCCGCTCCTGCCGCTCTCATTCGCGCAGCGACAACAGCGCTCACCTCTGTCAGCCGAGTTCAGCTTGGGCATATGTTACGATGGGATCAGACGCATCAGCCAGCCCCAGCTTGCCTCCGAGATCAGGCGTTCCCTCACAGGCAAGACACAGGGAGCAGAAGAACGCGTCTCTGTCTGACATTGGTCCAAGTGGACAGGGGCACGCTTTCATCTCTGAGAGACTGAGATTCTATGTTTGATGTATTCTGCACTAATCTGAAAAGGAATATTTGGCTGAATCCGTATGCTGTTTTTGGAAAATAAAAGTGTGCGTTCTAGAGGAACACAGAATGAACATAAATCCTTGTTTTTGTTCTCGTATCCTGTATTGAAGAAGTTTGTTTGTCATGCAATCATGGATATGAACGAATGAATTACACGCTGGTGAATTATTTTAGAGGGGGTGAAGGAACTTTTCTTTATTTTTTAGAGGTGTTTTATGAACTCTTGAGAAATAGGATATGAGGCAGCGGGATCCACTGGAGGTGTTTTTCAACTAAACATTGCGGGTTGGGGTTGAGATACTCCTTCAATCTACAGTGCAGCCGGTGGAAAGCCGCTCGGCACCTTCAGTATCTGCAATTAGACCCTCTGAACCGCCAACCGGGCATCCGGGGCTAAGATATAACATGGATAAGAAGAATATCCGATAATAGTCCATGCAAAGCCTTCCATAATCACTAAGCAACAGTAATTAGGTTAATCTCTCACCCATTGATGTATTAATGATTATGGAGGTTGCATCTTAGATCACAAGGTTCCTGCACAACAGCGCGCGTCTGCTGAAATCCTTCCCTTATGGACGCGCCATTGCGCTGATTTTGACCTACTTTATGTCATCAGACAAATCTGACTTGTAGGAATGAAAAACAGCATAAACATAGCACGATCTATTTTAAATCTAATGAACTACACATGCTCTATAAGGAACTACACATGGGCTCAATGAAGACAAATAGCTGGCTAAGTCCAGCATGCATAGACTGATCAACAGCCATACGTTTCAGGGGCCATATCCCTCGAGGTTTGGATTTCAGAGGACCTGAAGTAAGAGCGCCCCATCAAACAGAGCGCCCATCTGAAACCGGATTATAGTTCTGATTATGCAATATTTATCTGTTCTTTTCTGAAGGAGCACGACACATGAACTCCGGGAACTTTCAGAGCCACATGATTAATTTGCATGCCTCAGAATTAGCGCTCAGATCAAAGAGAGGGGGGGGAGTCATGGGAGTATCCGAAACATCCATGTATCTAGAATAGAGATTTCATTTTTGGAGAGGAAGGAAAAAAAGAACGAAAAAAAACATCAAGGAGAACTCGAACTCGAGCTGAATATAATTAACCACATGTACTGTCGATACAACAAAATAGTGCGAGACCAAAGCAAAGATAGCATGCAAAGTCAGGAGAGAGTAAACGGCAAGGAGAACAAAGTTAGCCAAAGCAAACACTGGGACCCTCCGACCAGCGTCGGGTTCGATTTCAGCGGCTCCTCTTGGGAGAGGTGAGAGACGACAGAGCCCTGAAGGGAATTTGGGACTCGTCTGTTTTAAACCATGTAAACCAGGTTCCTCCTCACGTTCCCTAGACAAACACACACACACACACACACACACACACAAGCACTCTTACCGTCACAGTCGCCCAAGTGGGCCACGTTTCCTTGTTCGACATCTTGCTCGAACGGCAATCTGCAGAGGAGAGAGGACACAGCCATTTATCAGAAGACGCAGAGCCATAGCGGCGCACACAGCACAGATCCAATCAGACAGGGGGAAACGGTCTTGATGCTACAGAAGAGGACGAGTCACAAGGGAGAACAGTGCTCGGGGTTTCGTTTTGACATTAAAGAACAAGCCAGAATGTTCTGAATGTATCGCCATTATTATTCTTATCCCCCGCAGGTTCTTTAATCAACCTAATTAACCCACTAACTTCCGGGTCAACATGCTTGTCTTCATATTAGATGCTTGCGGTTTAAAACAAATGCCACAGCTTGCATTTCATTGTCAAACAACACATGACGTATTCTTGCGTGAGCTTGAACCAAGCAATTTCAATCGATATCCTGATGCCCATCTATCAAGCAGTAACTGTACAAAGCAGGATTCCATGACAGAAGAACAAAGTGTTTCTGGGGGCAGGACATGATTGCTGTGCAAAGTACAGTAATCGTGTAATGGAGACGATATTTTCTGGCGTCCCCTCTGATGTCCCGCGGCTGCTCTGCCTGAACTCTCCTGGGGTTTATTCGTTTTCCTGAAGAATAGATTTATTTAACTTCCCTCAATGTGGCTGCTATTAACTAAAAACTAAAAGCGCTGGAGGTCATTTTGACTTTGAATCAACAAGGAACCAAATCCAGCAATTGTGATGTTTGCCTAAAACAGATCTAGGACTAATTAAGCAATGGTGAAATAGAAGTTTCACTCGCGCCCCTTTAGATGATGCATTATGACTCGTTTAAATAGGGCCAAGCTGAGAAAATCTGTTTTAGTCATTCAGTCACTATTGAGACTGGTTCTCAAAAATATACCATAAAACCACCAAATCTGTTTTATGAGAAACACATTATACCCCCCCCCCCCCCCCCCCCCCAAAAAAAAGAAAAAATATTTAAAGTGAATGCTCAAGGAAATGTCATTCCTTCCTTCTGGAGAAACCGCGACGTATCTTATTTCTAAAATGTTATCCCAGTGCTTGAAAACTCTTTTCCCAATCGGGCGACACGGAAGTGGGGAAAACTCAAAGGACAATTACACATGATGAGGTGAGGAAACGCAGGAAATGAGAGCAGCAGAGAGACCAGGTGCTCACCAAGAAAAACACAACTGCTCTTAACCATGGCTCATACCAAGGAGCACAGCACTGAGCCACAAGGGTCAGTGTGTGTGTGCGTGTGTGTGCGTGCGTGTGCGTGTCTCATTGAATACAGAGTTCAATTACATTTTGATCCCTTACTGGAAATAACTGCGATTTAAATAAAACATGCCTGTGCAGCAGACCCACCGATCTAACTTGCAGCAAGGAAGCTAGTATATTTCTAGCAATATATTTCCAAATATCTCCAACTATTACGTCGATAGAATAACTTTTGGCAACATAAACAACAACAACACTGACAACAAGTACACAAGTACACGAGGGCCACATGGTTTAACAAAAGGTGAACCAGAAGACAAACTTCTTACATATACTGAGGAAAATTATTTCCTTATTAGCTAATATTTCTTAATTAACCAAAAGCTCAAGCAGCCGACATTTATGCTTTTAATGCCTGAAAATCTTAGTGACAAATGGCACCGAGCGCAGCGTGAAACTGCAGCGGTTGTCATCCTAATAAAGAAAAATGGGCCGTGTTCAGCCGACTGCCTCCCGGACTCTGAGCATTTACCTTGTATACATTAGCTTTGCGAGTGTGTGCATGCTTTTCTGTTTATTATGACTCTATGGTTGAAGACATGATGTTAAAAATGATGAAGGCCATTTGTTATTCGTGTTTGGCGATTAAGACTGTTTTGTCCAACACTGATTCCCAGTAGCGGGTATCCACTGGTAAGAAGACAAGTCACAGCAGTTCTCTGAACGTGGCTGATAAATGGTGCAATTAAATTAAAAGTATAGATAAGCAGTTTAAATTTTAGGTTTGTCATTAAATTGAATGTAAAATATTCTTTATCACCTTGTTAGAAATGCAGCTTAAAACACAAGCAGGGAACAAAAAAGAAAACAGATTACACACATTCTTCCTTCTCGGTGACACAACAACAATTACCTTTATTAGTAAAAAAAAACAACCTTATTTTCCATATGAAGTACCTAAACTTCCATCTAACACTATATCAGCACAGGTCTCCTCTGGCATCAGTTTGCATAGAGAGGATACATTAGTCTTCAAAGAGGAAATCCAGTGCAACTCAATGCAAAATCAATTGCCCAGTTGACCTTCCCTTGGTCAATCAATTCCGGAGCAACTCCGAGGCCTTTAATAGCAGGAGAAGGCAGTCTGAGGCGCTCCGTGTTTTCTGCCCGGGCAGCACTACACCTTTGTTTTGAAGCTCTAATTCAATAAACGTCCCGAGTAAAGAAAGATATGATTTCACCAGCTTGAGGCGGCCATGACCGGAGGCGAGCCGTCAGGACGCCGCTGTGATTCAGGAGCAAGGACAGGGAGGTCAGGCAAACAGGCCTTCTCTAAATTCACAACCTCCCAGACACCCAGACAGAGAAACACTCACTCAAACAAGCCCCTCCCTCAAAAAAAAGAAAAAGACAAGAGTACTGGGTACAAGAGCCGTTAATGTTACACAACAGAGAAACAAAGACACACACACACACACACACAACTTTCCACTTAGGCTGTGTTTTATGGCCACCACTCGATAACAAGGCAAGTGAAAGAACAGCAGCAGACGTCTTAAATCAATTTTTTGTGCACACAGAGAGCACACTGTATGTGACAAACGAAAGAGGGCACAGATGTTATTCAGATGTCCAAATAGAACCGAATGCTTCTATATCAGATAAATAATACACGGGACAAGTCGATGGGTGAGACGCTACGCATGTCTCCTGAGAAATGACCTCGAGAGAACTGGAAAAAGAGCAAAAAATAATTACAAAGAAACCAAAGAAGGTGAAAAACGCACTTCATGCCAAAAAAAGAATAAAGCAGACAGACATGGTGATAGAGGGTGGGCACTAAAACTTGTATGAACCAGTGTGTGTGCATTAGAGTGAGGGGCATGTGACTGGAGAACTGCCCTACCTGGTCCCAGGTCTGAGGAAAGAACAGGTACTTCCCCTGGTCCATCCACAGTAAGGGTCCCTGGAGGCAATGCAGTTCCTGCAGCGACACAAACAGCCGAGCAGCGTCTATTTCAGTCCTAATTCATCCAACTTAGTTTAGAAGTTATTTGATATTGATTATAATATAAAGAGATGCTCAATTTGAAGTGAAGCAGGAGCTGCAATTAGCTTATTTCCATTAGTAATTATTTTATATCATGCTGGGAGCTAAAAATCTCATTAGAACTGATGATCTTAATTCACCGAATGTATGAATGTCTGTGTTTAACATGAACATTTATCCATTTCTGACGTGACTATTAAGGCTCTTTCCCTCCTTCCCATTTATTTATGGTGTTTATTTCCAACTTGTCAAATAAAACATAGTTGATAATATCAACTTCACATTTTGTCATCTATGTTCTTAGTCAACATTTTTTTTTAATCTTAAAAGTGGTTTAATGCAGGTTTACGACAATGGAAAAAACAGTGGGACAAAATTTCAGAGGACGTTCTGGGAAAATTTTTATTAATTACTGTAGCTTCAAATTTGATCCCGATGATCACTTATACAAGTGTATTTATCTTTGCTGCACTAGCATCGTGAATAGAGATTAACGTGCGTACGTTGGCATTGGCGTCGAGTAGTCTAAGAGGGATTAGTTGTTGTCGATATGTCAAACCTCAGACGTGATGATGTATGGGGGGATTGCTCGGCGGTTAACTGCACAGCATGACTTTTTAATGATGGCTTCCCTGCATGAGGTTAAATCAGGATAAAAGGTTTATCAGCAACTGCAGACCCTTTACTGTCAAACGAGTCATTAAAGATTGATCTGAAAACCAGGACTCTAAACGACTCGGAAGTTTCCATCAGTGTCGATCCAGACTCACACCTGCAGTGAGGACGAGGATATTAAGAGTGTAGCTCATCGCTATCTTTAACCGGTGCTGTGGAAGCAGAGAGGACTGATAGCGGGATCTTTAAAGGCTCAAAGCAAAACCTGAGTTTGCTCACACCTTAGAAATCAGGTGTGCTCTGGATTACACGCTTGTATGACTCACCTGGTGCCTGATGTGCTGGTGTGTGTGTGTGTACTTGTTTGTGTGAAGTGTCATTAGTTTGAAATACCTCGCTTCACATCCAAAATAAGTTTGGGTTAACAATTCTTTATTGCAATTACCTGGATTTAAAAAATAATAATATACAGTATATATATATATATATATAAACACACGCACACACACACACACTACGGAAACAGGTACTAATACATTATTTTTAATGGCAACTACACTAACAGCCCCTTTATTAGATTTTCTCCCATTTTACAACCACATTTGAATTGCCTTTTGCCTCATTTAAATATTATAAAGCAGTTACCTGATTATCACTTTGTAGTATGGTCGATGTTGAAGGAAATTCAACAGAATAGCGACTCACAATGTTCTGGCTCAAGGACGCTTGGGAAGGCCAGGTGGGCTTTGAATGTTCGTGTAACTTCCTCTCACGCTGCCATATTATGTTCAGTACTTTGCACAGACTTACTTCATGCATCGGGAGTAGAGCTGGCATCGAGCCACCGGGACTCTGACCACACAGGAGGGGAAGGCAAGGAGCAGAGTGTGGCTCACCCGATCCAGAGTCAGCGACAACAGCTGCCTGGCCTGTGGAGAGTCTTCAGCACACCTGCAACACACACACACACACACACACATTACAAATAGGCAGGCATAACATAACAAGCAAAAATGCATTAGGCAGGTTGAATTACCAGACTGCACATTAAACCGGTTATACCCCTCTGACCAAACATTTGTCAGGACTAAAATGTGAAACACAACCAAAGGTAAACCTTTATATAAATAAAGGCAAAACGCCACCAGAGGCCAATCTGTGCAGCCAGATGTGTCAGTGTCAATCCGAATAATGCTCTGAGCCAATTGAAAAGGTTCGAGAGGTCGGGCAGCCATCAAAAAATAGCAGCCAGGAGCCTAATTGCTTCTAATCGGCACTTAAAGCTACAACAGCCGGAACCAACCTGTCTCTGTGCTGCGGATTTATACCTTTTTATGCACACGTGCACTCGTGCACCAGTGGTATCTCGATGGTTTACAGCAGACCCTGATTCATTATAAAGAATCTATCATTCTGATAAGGCCAGCTTGTGACTTGTTCCTCACAGACAATACCACAGAAAGCCAGGAGAAGAAAATCAGACAGAAAAGTGAGGACGATATAGATTCTATTAGTATTTCAGATCCATTATGGCAAACAGCCTAACCAGTGGTTTGATCTGTGCTGTGACTTTTAGCAGCCCTCCTTCCGTGCAGCCAGGATTTTATTATCAGGCACAAGAAATGGTTTTGTCTGTATGCTAGGTGAGGTTGGGGGGTGGCCCGGCCGGGAGCATGAAAAATAGATGTGGCACCGCTCAGTCTCCTGATTAGCTGAATGCCTGCTGTGATAGCTGGACTGTCACTGACCTCCCGGTGGGGCTCGCAGAATGAGCCCTGAAACACTGGGCCCAGTCCACAACAACTAGTTTAGAACACAGTCTTCTAATTTCATTTGCCATCAGTTTCCCTTATTTTTATAACAGGGAAGGAGGAAAAAATAAGTTGTGACACAAAATGGTAAAATTGGTGCACATTTGGCGAAGGGGATCAGGAAAGAAAGGAAGTGCATTAATAAAATAAAAAGTGAAACAATATTAAAAACATTGGATTCTGACTTGGGTTGAACCTGACTTGCAGAAATAAATATGTGTTTCCACTTTCCAGTTATTTGGCTCATGAATTGTATCCAAGGGCATAAGACATTAGAAAGTGATGTTCAAAAACATGTAGTAAAATATTTCTCATTGGCTTCACCAGCCAAACTGTTTGCACTGTGTGCCAGCCGCCACGTGGAACACCGTGTCTCAGCAAAGAACAAAGCTGTGATGAGAAATGACCCAGAGTTCATTACATAGCAATGGGATGCAGTGACATTTCAAAGCTGCTTGCTCCCTGCAAAAATGCTAATTACAGAGGTACAAGAAGTCCAATCGACTCCAATCTTTTGTGAAGCTCCAGATATTAAATATAATTTAGCTTCAGACTGAAGATAAGGGGCAATTTCGCCTGACATTTTGTCACTTTTGTTGAGATAAAGGACAATGTGATTTTTATCATCATTTCATTATTTTCGGATGCTCTTCCATTGTGCAGTTTGTCTCAACCTCATTAAAAGATCTTAGGATTTCCTGATAACAAAATCATCCTGCGCTCCTTTTCTTTTTGCCCTATTTCTATTGCCGACGCAGGGTTGGATCATCTCAGCACAAATTCGTGCATCTCTAAAGAATCACTGAGGTTTTTCTGCAGAATTCAGGATGCCATTTTTCAAGGACGTGTCATGATTTCGTCCCTTTTGGTAATGTGTTGCTCCACGGCTCCTTTGTGGTGCATACATTAGCCATAGATTACAATTAACTCTTTCCTTACCTCTGCTGCTGTATAAACCAGGAAATCTAACTATACAGATTTAAATGTAGAAGTAGTTCTGATATTTTTGGAACAATAACAAAGAAGAGCCAAAAAAAAGGGGGTTTAAACTGGACTTGTTTGACTTTTGAACTGACTTTTGAGTGCATTTCCAATAAAAGCCTATTTGTGCGGTTCAGCGTACAGAACAGCGTCATTTCTGCTGACGTCAATGTCTTACTTATCGGGATTGAATCCCTCCAGTTCCTCGAGGAAGATGTCGCTGCTGGTGACTGTGTTGTCCTGGTTGGGCATAATGAGGAACTTGAGAACGGTCCCTCTGCTCGACCCGAGGAACAGCACGGTCCGGTTCCTATAAGGCCCGGCTTCTGTATCCACCACAATTTTGTTCAGTTGGTATCTGTGCAAATGGACATCGAGCATCGCATTAATATACAGAACTACATGGCTCATCTGAGACTTTGCTTCTTGGGAGGCTAAAAGGAGGCAAAACTATTATTTGAATGCTTTACAGCTGATGGGTTTAGGTAGATAATAGAGACTCTTGTGAATTTAAGTCATTCTATGATTTTTGTTTTTTTTTCTCAAGTCACTTCAAAATGAAATCAATTCCGCAGAGAAGAAACTGCACATCT
The DNA here is from genome assembly GCF_040956055.1 of Brachionichthys hirsutus. Lineage (NCBI taxonomy): Eukaryota > Metazoa > Chordata > Actinopteri > Lophiiformes > Brachionichthyidae > Brachionichthys > Brachionichthys hirsutus. The sequence goes on from NC_090905.1 coordinate 5,229,216, forward strand.
GATTTGCATAATAAACTAATTATGCCAGACATTCAGTCATTAATAATATCAGTCAAGTAAATGGGCACAACTTGAAACAACAGCTGAAGTGTTGCTGAACTGCACACAGTCCTGTGTGTCTGAGTCAACAGAAGAGAATACAAGCCATGTTGAGCCGGGTGTTTAATATTCTACGTGCATCTATCTCCATAACAGTCTGGTGGCTGCTCGTCAGCGGGATTCATACAGTAGACACCGGAGAAAGAGGAACGCATGCCTTTAAGTGAGACCTGACGCGCTGCAGCTGCTTGTCTGCCATCACAGTCCGACATCAAACCAGGACATCATCAACAGGAGTCCGCAGCCAGAGACAGACGTGTGTTCGTTTGCATGCATGCAGTACATCCCATGCATCTTTACAAACCTAGTCTCTGCCAGTAAAAGTCAGAATTTAAGGGGGTCAACTAAAATCGGATTCCTCAACTTGAGCAAGTTTAATTTAAGTTAAATTTGTAAACTCAGCAAATAAGTTTCCATCAAAACACAAAATGAACAAATTCCTCATCAGTTGCAACATCTTTCTTTTGTTATAGGAATAACGTATTAATCTTGTGTGAATCCAGACTCACCTGACCATGGTTCGGACAATCCAGGGTCTCTGCCCGAGAGTCGGGACGGTTTCATCCATTAGAGGATGTGTCTTGACAAAGTTGAGCATCTCATCAGGGAAGGAGTTAGAGGAGTTAAACCTGGAACCTTGAACGGCGCAGCCACCTGGCCTGAAGACAAAGAAAGTTCATGCGTGAGCAGCAGACAGCGGCATAATTGTATTTTATTTTTTACTTTTACTGAACAAAGTTTCTACAGGCTGCTACACCATATTCATATCTCTGTGTTCGTTTTACGGTAATCAAACGACAGCCTGAACACAGGTGCAGAAAAATGATTGGATCCACTTTTACCTTGGATTCGGGATGAGTTCATCTGGAACAGGAGTCCAAATGGACTCTGGTGATTTCTGCTCCTTGAACCTCCCATCAAACACCCCGGCCAGCTGCTCCATGTCAAAAGCACACACCGCTGAACCTGGGATGCTGTAGAGGCAGAGAGAGATTCAGACGCAGACTCAGATTAGAGAGATTGAACACTTTGATACAAAACAACTGCCAGTCCTGGACTTCACTCTCAACAGAGGTGCACTCAGAATAAGTCCACGAGAAAAGATAAGGCAGGTAATACTTAGGCTGAAAAATAGACAGTGAAACAGGAAGAAGCAATGCCAACATACAAAAAGCCTTTAAACGGCGGATTGTGAGCTTGAGGACGGGACTAGGCACCCAGCGAAGATGACAAATTGGATTTGGGATGTTCATATTTTGACGTTCATTGCCTGAACACAAAGGATATTGTTACTGAGATGGAAAGAGCAACGTGAAAAGAGAGAAGCCGTCGACTCCCTGGGTGAAGAATAGCAGCGGATGCTATACGCAGATTATCCCCATGAAATGCTGGCTGGAGTTCATGGGAAATAAAACGAAATAGGAAATGACTCACTGAATATTCTTCCATTCAAACAGGGGGGGGGGGGGATTCTCATAAACCGAACAACACATTCCTGTAAAACTCATGGTGCACCGAGGAGGATGTTTAACTACTCGTGAACCCCCCCAAGAGGGATCAGAACATCTGCTCCATGCAGTGCGGATGGACCGCACACAAAAACAAACACACACAGTCACAATCAGCAAACAGAGACACAACTAATCCATTCTCTTCTCGGAGCCTGATGCTGCTCCTGTGTGTTCTGGCCAAAGAAAACAGCGAGGAAAAGCGTGTCAAGATGAGATAATGAGAGGAGAAATGAGTTTTATACGAAACATCCCTCGCTTCCCTGAGACTCGCCTCTCAGCGGTGTGTGTGTGTGTTTGTGTGTGTCCTCGTAAATGACTTGTTGTGCACGCAGTGTGAGAGCGTGTGACTAAGTGCTAATACCTTGATGATTCAAGCAAATCGGGAAAAAACCTGCAACTGAGTCACCGGCAACCTGCTGCTGCATAAATCCCACACACGTACCATCCGGTTCTGCCTTTCTTTCCAACTATCCGTCTTGAAAAATAAAATGTCCGGCTGATGAGCTCTGTTTTTTTTTTGTCGTCATGATTCTGCAGAGGAGTTTCTGTTTGAGTGCCCTTTTGTAAACATTTTTTTTTTTGGGAGGGCAGTGGCAGAAGGTTGGCTGTTGCCTTCAGCGGGGAGCCGTGCTCTCCGGATGTGTCATTTGATCAGGTCCCCCATTCTCCTTCAGGACTTATCTATCCATTCACAGGTTGGGATGCGGTGCTGTAAAGCTGCAGGCGTTTCCTCCCTCTCAGGACCGCAGGCAGCAGATGTTATGTGTGACATGTCGCTGGTGCCATCTCGACTTCCATTCTTTACCCTATAACCCCTCCTGTCTTCCTTTCTCGCTGCAGGTCACCGAGTTTGCACCTTTATGTTTAGCAGAAGAAAGCCTAAAGGCCTCGAGTTGTGTTTTCACCCTCCCAGAATTATTCCCCTTCATTTGAAAAGGAATCTCTGTTGTTTTCACGCCCATTGCAGCCGCAATAATTCCGCACCGTCTCTGGTTTTCGTTCCAATTTGCCCACCCTGTCCGTCTGAAGCATTTGCCCTTCTTTCACTCGTTCCCCTCGATGGCGGCTGAGCGGCAGGCCGTCCAGACTAAATGCATAGGGTGTCCATTTGAGAGGGCTGCTGAATCTAAAACGCTTCCTCTCTGTTTAACAAGCACACTGACAGCTCGGAATAACGCAGTCCTCGGAGACGCTCGGTGGAGTAGGAGAAAGAGAAGAGGAGGAGAAGGTTGGAGTCAGTGGAAGTTTCATTCTTGCTTTTAATGAGGGTTTTATACTCACATTAAAACTTGACATTTTCTGCGTGAATAGGTATTAATCACAAATTAGGATCAAATATTTTCAAACTTTCATTTCATTTCTACCACTTAGTCTAGATAATGTGCAATTTAATATTGCACAATTTAAACAGATATTTTTCTGTGTTCTTTGATCAGTTTCATATTTTCTTTTCAAGCCTTTAGTTTTTGTAAATTTTAATGATTCGCCTATTGATTTTTCCACCACACTTTATATAGAGCCAAAATCATGCCACACAAATTTTCAAAGTTATATCCATTTTTTTATATCCATCAAATCAACAATCTTGATGTGTTTTGCCAAAGGGACATTCTGCTGACTGACCCCGCCGCGTGCTTTTCTTTACAACCAAAACCAAACATGGACTCCGGCTCCCAGGATGCACTAGATTTACTTCACTTTGCATGGGAGGTTTTTCGCTGCATTCCTCTGTGGCTCCATTACGCCTAATAAGGCTGTGTCAGTCTTCTCCTGCAGCAACAGGCAAACCCAGCTGCCAAAACAAAAGCCGAGAAGTCATCTAAACTGTTTGTTATCTGTCCTGCTCCTTCCACCGTGAGGATGGTGAGCATTCCTTATGTCCACGTATACCCATTTATTTAAGTTGCTAAATGAGGCAGCAATAATTTGCATTCTCCTTTTCTCTGCCATTGCTCTGCACGCCGTCTCAATCTCCTGTACATTCGGAGCACGAGTGCAGGAGGTGCTTAGGAGGAAATCCAAACTCCTCTTTCATCCAACTTTGAGAGGAAGTGCCTCAGGCTTGAGAGGTGGATGCACAGCGGAACTGGCAACCGAGGAGAATTTTACACCATGGAAGCACAAACCAACGCATCTTGCAACCTCCATAAGAGTAAAGGAGCTGGCATGTGGCTGTAAAAATCACCCCGGGAGTATCCAAGAGATAATGAGTGTCCAGGCGAGACTCCAGGAGGACCCAGTGAGATCTCAACTGCATCTTATTAGCCCCACACGGGACTCCCATCTAAGCTGCATTGGACCACGTGGCAGGAGAGCGTGGCGATCCCTCCACTCCCAGATTCTGCTTCATGCCGTTCTCTCTAAAACGCTGCCAGCCAAAGCAATTTATCTGGCAAGCACTTAGCCAGCGTGGCGCAGTGGGCCACATGGGGCCAGTGTGAGTTTTGTAAAGCACCTCACACCTCACTTTCCCTTTGTGTTCATTTTCCTCCATCACACATATCCTCATCCATCCATCTAAATCGCTGCTTTCTCTCTCTCTCTCTCGGCTGGCAGTTTTTAGAATAATACCCAGTGGCAGTTTACCCACACAGGGGCTTTTGCTCAGGTGGTTCTCCTCTGTGTGCTGATATCTGGGAACCATTTTGTGTGTGTGTGAAAGCAGTGGCCCCTTCTTGCATTGTTACAAAAGAGGTTTTTGATCTCGGGGAGCAAGGTTGCACGTGTTGCCCATTATTGACTTCCTCGCCCTGGAGTTTCTCAGCCATCTCTCTCTCTCCCTCTTGTTCACGGTCTCCCTCTTTAATCTTCTCCGCTTTCATATTTGCTTGCTCATTCTCTCTCTTTTTTCCGACTCTTCGCAGGAGGTCCAGAATCCACAGTGATTCAGGTTTGTAGGCAGACTGCAGATGGTGTTGTGCCGGGACAGGTGACAGTTATGCTGCTGGCTGCGTTGAAGCGAGCGGCTGTATTGATTCCAGACCAAAGACAAATAGCAGCCAGCGGCAATCATTTGCACAAATTCACTTCAATGCGTTTGCACTGCCAGACACAGTGAGGGGTTCAAAGGCCATTCAGTTAGATGTGAGGGAAATTAAAGAAAGCTTACTCCATCGTTCAGGCCACTGAGACAGCAATACAAACTCTATTCTAAACTGTATTTATTTATATATTCATTATACTATTCATACTATTATCAATAAATGAATTACAATAATGATATTGTAACCCTTTATACATACCGCAGAATCGGAAAATCCGCAATATATAATAATAATATAATGTACTTCAAGAAAATCTGCGATAGATTGAATCCGTGGAAAGTGAACCACAATATAGCGAGGGATGACTGCTTACCGGTAAACTAACTACTGATAATGACAAAACCGGGAAGGCACTAAATAAAATAAGGTTACTGCATATGTCCGCCAGTCCTTATAATTAAAGTAAACCCATCAAGGCATTTTGATCCACTTCATGGTAATATTTTAAGTATTTTGTGTGCTGGAGAAAATAAAAGGCACAAAAAGCCATCTTGCGATGTTAAATTTTTTAAAATCTTTTTCCTTGTCGTATGTTCAAGCCTTCCACCACGTTTCATAAAAAGCCATGAATCTGTTTTTGCGTTAATGCTGCTAAGACCAGCAGATAAACAAACAAACAACGGCGAACACATGAGCCGTTTGGCAGCGGGAAAAGGCAGCATTCAGTAAGTGGTTTCAACAAAGCGCTAAACTGTTGTGTTAGAAGACAGAATCAAGAATAACACCATCAAGTCACGAGAACATCTTTACAATACAAAGACAGAATAATTTTTCATGCATCAACAGAATAAGAATTATAATGCGTCTTGCTCTCGTAAATATTTTTGTCACGTTTCTCTCTCTGTTCCTGTGGTTTGTGGTTTATGTTGTCTTTGGCTCTATAAATACCCCCCCGGTCTCCAAAAGCCCTCCGTTTAACCGGGAGCACCTCTGCTCTGCTCTCACCTTTTTTCAATTTAATCTCGTCTTTCCACAAATCACCCTTTGGTCCTCGCTGAAGCATTTCCATGTGTTTTAAATTAGTCTGCACCCACAATCTTGCTCTTTGTGTTTGCCACACTTATTTCTCTGGAGCGTTGCTTGGCCTTTAGGAAGTCTGGCTCTCTGTCTGGCTTCATAGGTAAAGCAACAAATCGCAACTCTCGACATCCTTGGATCCCTGCCTTTCTTTCCGGAGGGTAAACAGGTTGGAAAAATATCAAATGCATCGGCTCTCAAAGTCCACAGATTAAGCTTTCTATTTACTCCCAACTAGAGTGCACTTACCTTCAGGTGCACAGAAAGTTTCTGCAGCCTAGTAATGATTAGCTGAAGGTATTTGAGAGGTGGCACTTTGAAAATCCACAATTTAAGTCAATGAGAAAATGACAAAAATGTTATTTAAGAGCAGCTGAGAAATTGTCCAAGATATTTTGGGTTAGATTAAGGGCCAAATTGAATGACAAAAACCACGCAGCTGGTTTACACACATGTTCTTGCATCTCGGTGACGCACCTGTTGGCGGGAGTGGAGAACACGCCCAGGATGATGTCCCTGCCGTGCATCCTGATGATGGGGCTGGTAGAATGGAGGAGGTTAAAGTAGAAGTGGGAATCGCCAGGGACGGAGCAGTTCAGACGGGCCTTCAGGAACGATGTCCACTGCTTCTCCAGAACACGCTGAGACCCACCATGGTCACGTTTACACACTCGAGCAACACGAGACACCACCACCTGTGAAGGCATAGAAAACTGACTTGCCAAATACTGACTGTTTATACTGTACGCGTTCAGATCAGAAATGACCTCAATGATTAACTGGGGAGTTGGGCTATAGTATAGAAGCGCTGCGCTTCATCTTCAAAAAGGCAGAGCTAATAGATGTTTTAAACACCGGGCTGATCGCTGCAGTGACGTGTGCATGTTGTCGGCTCAGTGGAAACTCTGTTTTGACAGATCATTGTTTTATGATGGTAAATGTCTAATCAATTATTCATGAAAATGTCAGTGCATCTCAAAATTGCTTCTTTGAACCCCCCCCCGCAATAGTTATGCTGTTTAAGTATCCATTTACTCGGCTCTCCGTAAATATATCCAAGCTCAAGTGAATATGTTTCCACAGATGTGAACAACCGATTCTTCTAGAGAAACAGGTTTTACAATGCTAATCGTGTTGCGCTAAAAAAAATAAAAAAAGAAGAAGCTTTTCTCAGATTAACACTGACATGAGTTGCTTGCTCAGACTGCAACTTGTTGGATCAGATCTGCCGACAGACAAATGTAAGGATGAAAGGTCAGTGAGAGGAGACCTGATATTGTCATCCAAATAACTGCAGAACACGAGACCAATGCATCAAATAACTGCATTTTAACAGCAAGTGCGTTTCACTTCTGCCTTTTCAAACGTCCCTCCGAACGGGCAGCGGCTCCTCCATGCGAGTGCTGAAAGCTCAGAAGAAAGGGGTGGACAAAATTTCATACCTTCTCCAGGTAATTGAACTCCATGGCTATCTCTCTGAAGAAGAAGTAGATGTGAGGGCCCCACTCCACAGCACTGACAAAGTAGGGCTCTAAAGAACAAAACAAAACAACAAAAAAAAGGTGAGAGAAGAAGGGGAAAGTGCAAAGGAGAGATCTGCGGAGAGGCAGAGGAGCTTAATTAAATATAGATGAACGATGAGAAAGCATACAGCAAACGGTGTCTCCATTTCCAAATGCATCATTCCCTCCCGCGACACCAGGGCGACGTGAGGGCAGTGAGAACGAGGCGCAGGCCATGCTTAATTTCATTACACGGTGAAAGGGGATTTCACACCAAACAATAAGCACATTATGCCTCCCCGATGCTCCAGAGAGATCTTCAGAATATTACAGCCAGGACCGGCGTGTGAGAGTGGGAATCATCTTGACTGTAGAATCGTCATCAATAGAAAGGACCGACAAACTGTCAGGATTGAGTCGCCAGAGAGACGTCGAGCTGCTGACTCAGCTGTATGCCGCCGGCTCTCACACACACAGACACACATCGATTCTACACCCTAAGTGATGTGTGCAGAACATCAGGCCAATGCATCAACAGCAGATGCACTCTGTGCACTTGTGTGTGTGTGTGTGTTAACGCACGGTATAAACACACTTAAACAGGCACACTGGAACTCGTGTAGGTACCTCTGAACCACTTGGAGTCATGCTTGATGGTGCGCAGAGCGGGACTGTCCCCGAGGCTGCGGTAAATCACGGCGTCGATGGCCAGGAAGTCCGTCACTGTGGCTGTAAACAAATTCCCCTCTGAAACACAAACCGAAGCACAAGAACGCTGCAGAGTAACTTCAAATAATCAATTTAGAGCGCGCGCGTTGTCACAATATCCCAGTGCTGCCTCATAAACAAAGGACCGCTCCAAAGGGTGCAATAATATAATTGCACATTTGCAGCAATTCTGAGATTATTAGTCTGGATTATCTGACATTAGTTAACGAGTAATGGCTTCTTAAGGGTACTATCAATTTCATTACACAGTACATAAGGATCTAAATATGATGATGAATAAAACTGGGAGAATCATGTTGAGATAGCCTGTTTGCGAGTTTGAAGATTTCATGTGGGGGGGTTAAATACAGGGGGTCGTTGTTTTACGACCACAATTGGATCCGAGGGTTTTGTCGTGAGCAGACTTGGTCGTAAATCGGCGCATGTTGAATTAAAGTAAGAATATTATGCTGCGTCATGTAACGTCGGCAAAAAAACGTGGGTGAGGCCGCAGAAACTGCCGTACGCTCGATTCACTCGCTCGCTTTCCGGCATGTTGTTAAAAACACGTCGTAAACAGACAACAACAAAAAACAACAACAGACCAGTGCGGTCAAAGAGTCGAAATGTCGCCGAAAAGTCGAACTGTCGCAAGTCAACAACGGCACGTAGTAACGATCAAAGCAATAGGTGCGTCTTACCTGCAAACAGAGCTACGTTGGCGTGTTTGGGGTCATAAGGGCACCTCGCCATCCCACTGACAGTGTCTCCTACCATCTCGAGAGTGTCTGCCTGTTACATCACACACACACACACACACACACACTCATCAACAGGCTCCAAACAATGCAAATTAATCTACAGCAGCATCGTGAAAACAAGTGACAAAGACCAACGGCAATTAAAGATTGTTACCCAAAGTGCAATCTAATGATTCACTGGTGGTAATTAGACCCATCTACAAGACACAGCCGTTCTCTCATGCATAAATAAAACAGGCAAGTACACACACACACACATACGCTAGTGCAAAGTCACACTCAAGTTTCAGTCTCTTATTCTAAAACATACCTGCATGCACGGTCAAATCTCAGCACACAAACACACACACGTTGCTACTCAGAGACTAATTCTCATCAACAGCTGAAATGTGTAGGTGTGATCATTTCATTAAAGATCAGCTATAAATAAAACGGTAGCTAGCATCACTAACTAGTCCCCAGAGAAACAGCCAGCCTCTCAGGTACAGACAGGTGCGTTAGACACTGTTAGAATGTCATCAGTGACTGACAAACAACGGGCCGTGTGCAGCTCACTGTTCCGCCACGTTTGAAACGAGAGACCGGAAATAACACTGAGCAGAAAAAAGACTTTGATCGTTGAAAGAATTTCTCTCTTGCTTCCTCCAGCGCCGCGCTGCCTTCATCTCTCGTCTAATTCTACAGAAGGATGTAATATCAGTCGATTCAATGACAATTTATGTGCAGTTTTTCTACCCCCAAGTTTGAAAATGTTACAGTATTTGAATAAGGCTGATTTGAAATTGGAGCTCAATCTGCTGCACGGTGGGAAAAAAAAGGAAAATCTGGTTCCGATTTGGATGGAGTTGAGGAAATATTCAAAGCGTGCTGTGTCTAATTGTTTGAGTTATGGCAATCAGCACTTCTGCTTTCAACTGGGGAATTACGTTTACGCTTTCTTCACCACTTCACTAAATGCAGCCAAGTCAGTCACATAAAGTTTCCTCTTCTGCATTCTCTGTGCTCACCCTGATTACAAGACTCACTAATTACATGATCGGCAACAAGAGGGATAAATAAGTCCCAGGAAGAATGGGTTCAGTGGATATCAATTGAAACTGAAACAATCAGCATTAGATATGACACATTGCTGTACCCAAGCCTGCACTGGTGGCTCGTCGCATGCTTTACTCACAGTGTAGTTGGCACAAAGTGGGTTGAAGGCGTTGGTTCCGCACGCAAACAAGCCTCCTTGTCTGCTGAGCAGCACCTTCATGAAATTGCGACATTCATCCTGCAGGAATAAATAGAGTGAAGTTAAAAGAGGGAGAGCTTAATATGCAGGAGGCTTAAAACTGAAGGGAAGAAATAGAAGAGGAGGCAAATAGAGCAAAAAAAAAAAAAAAAGGTTTGTTTTTCAAAGCTTGATTATCCAAACTGCTCTGTGAAATGAAGCTTTTCACTCGAATGACGTGTGGAATCATCACGCCATTAACGCTGTCAATCACGGCGACACAGTCTGAATGCAGATGCTTTCAGAGTCGGCCCTCTTTACGTGCAGACGTAGAGCTGCTGCTGCCGGCAGCCGCTAATCCAAACAGGCGTCAGGATCTCAGAACAGGCAACCTCTTTAAGAAGACTTTCTCCACTGCAAGGCGTCAAACTACAGCCAACTAGCTTCATGAATAATCACAGGTCTAATTTTAATTTCTCCATGTTTATTCTAGGTTTGTGAGTTTCTGATGACTTAAAGGGTCGGCTCATGTCCAAAGCAGTAATACATCTTCTAACCTGCAGTGCTGTTTATCCTACTGTAATGTTTGGATGTAAGTCATCACGATTCGATTTTGGCTGTAGAACCGTCTACCATCTCTCGGGTATAACGGAACTAGATGGAGCTTAACTTTGAGCTGAAAGGAGTGTGTGTGTGTACGTGCGTGTGTATGTGTGTGTGTGTGTGTGTGTGTGTGTGTGTGTGTGCGTGAGTGCCGCAAGTGAGTGGTGATCTGCAGAGAGTGGCTGTCGGCCAGCAACACCCTCCCCAAACTACTAGTGTCCCAGTCAGAATGGCACCAGCTCTGCCACACACACACACATACACACACACACACACCAGATGGGTTCTACTTCAAGAACACTGTTTGAACTGATGTCATTGGAAGGAGTAAGGCTGGAGCAGCAGGAGTGGTGGCGACAGCGGGTATGTCAAATGTCGGTCTGACACTCCACCCGACACCCCCATACGACTCCACCTTCCCCCCCGTCACTCCCTGCGGGGGTTCTTGTTTTTAAACAGCGAAAAGAAAGAAATCTGGAATGCAGAAAGTGTTTTCATGTGTGAGTACGTGTCGGGGTGCATGGGTTGTGTCAAGTCTGAGGTGTCAATCTCTAACGGTGCAGCACTATGTGACAAATCGAGGAGTGGCGGCGCCAGGATTTGCATGTGTATGTGACGTGTTCGTGCGTGTGTGTGTGTGTGTGTGCGTGTCGTGCATCTGTCTGTTTGTGCGTTTCTATGGATCACAGCACAGATGCATGCTCACGTGTAAGAATCATTTGCATGCCGTTTGTCGCGGGGTTGCAGTCTGTCAGCCTGGTCAGTCGAAAAGCCAGATGAAGAGCTCTTAATAACAACCCTGTCCGGCTGCCAGCGTCTCAGAGAGAGGAGCCAAAACACTGTACAAATCTACATCATGACTACAGGGTGAAAACAAGGGTTGCATCCTTTGTAGTATTCCAGTCATTGCGATTTGATTCCAGCGTTTCCTTCCATTCATCATTATCCCTCTGTTCCAGAAGAAGCAACGCTGCAACTCCAGGGATTTATTCAAGTAACAAATGAGTCAGAAGTTTGATTTTTATTATGCTTTCCACATAAAGAATGAAACCATTTCTACACGTTCAAGCAGTAAATCAATTAAATCCCCAGTTCTATCTACATTTAAATGCTGCATCTCGTTCTCCCCTCTGCTACCCTCCCTCTTCTCTGATCTCTTTCAGCCTGGGTAGAGCCAGACAAAATGCCACCTGTGCAGGCTGGCAAGCCTTCTCAAGACCCAAACGACTGCAGGCCTCCTCCCCATCTTACTCCTGCTCCTCCTCCTGCTCCTCTCACTGACAGAGACTAGGCTCTGAAAAATTCATCTGCAGCTCTGGGGGCAAATGTGGATGGAGATACAAAGCTGGAGCGACTCATATCTGTCAGGGGAAAGTTTGCATATGTGAATACGCATTTACACGATCTAGAATTATAGGTATTACACAGGCTGCATGCTTTTAATTAGGTTTGGCTCTTTATGCAGATGTCGGCCAAACTAGTTCTACGTCACAGACGTTCATCAAGCAAGTCCCTGTCTCAGTTTCTTAGAACTGAAATAGACATTTTCCTCGTGAACACCAAGAGCCTTCACAGAAACATAAATGGAAATCATCACACACAGTCAGCGGATCAACAAGTTCCCTGTTGCTACAACACATCTGCTCAAAATGACCTGCAGCAGTCAGACACCATTAAAACTGAGGAGACGCCACACTCTGCATCTGCTTTCCATCGTTTGTCCGGAATTTAACCTTTACGCTGACATGATAAACAACGTTTCATTCGGCCTACACCTGAGCCCAATGTTTGTTTTAATGATCAAACTTCATCCAAAAAAAAAAAGCCTAAATGAGCATCATTTTTTACCTCTGGCAACAATCAGCATTCCTCTGTTCAGGCTAAGCCAAATACAAAACAGATTCATACATCATAAAATCTTCTGCTCGTTTTTCCTGCTTTAAGAGTATAACCACAGCATTTTTCTAAGGCTCATAAAAGTTATCACGATGACCTGTTTTTAGTAACGCTGTTACAATAGCAGCCATCTAAGGCAGTACATCAGGGGGTCGTATTTAGCAGGCTGCTCCTCTAAATCTCAAAAACTTTCCATTGCATGCCTGGCTGGTCCCCTGATGTTAGCAACCAGGGAGAAGAGAGCAATGCTCTGCCAAGAGCCGCCATTGAGCCAGAACTCTCCCACTCGCACGCACGCACGCACACACACACACACACACACACACACACACACACGCACACACAGGTTTGGCAGGCCTTCTTCGCTCCTCATTAACAACAAGCAAGTCATTTCCAGAAAAATCCCTGATGCACTATTTTGACAGCATTAACTCTTTGACAGGAAGAACCTGTGTGTTTATGCTGGTGTGTGTGTGTGTGTGTAGAGGACAAATGAACAGCGATACCAAATTAGTAGTAATGTGTTTTTTCAGTCTTGCTTGTCCCTGTGATACCCTTCCTCTCTGTTGGTAATCCTAACTGACCGTAGCACAGGCCACTAACAGATGGAAGGACGGGAATAAAAGCGAGAAAGAGAAAGTGCAGATAATAGAGATGAAGGAAAAATACAGAGAAAAGGGGGAGAAAGTGAAGGACAGAGGAACAGAGATGAAGAAGAGCAAGTGCAGCCATGTGGCAATCCCAGCGATGGAACCGACCTTCATTCTGCGGGTCACCTGAGCTCCACTCTCTGGTGGAAACAGACACACACACACACACACACACCAGACAGTCACACACGAACACTGTTCCAACCCCTGATCACCCTCAAACTGTTCTGGATAGCCGACAATGTGCAGATGCAAAGCTGCAATTTGGTGGCAAATTGTCTTTTGTGGAGAATATGTTTAATATTTGACAGTTGCCTGGAGGATCACTGCGAATGCAGGAAGAGGGGAAAAGCACACTTTGGTAAGTATTTTGAGATAAATCCCTTTTATTCGTTAAAGCATATTAGCCTCCCTGATAAGTGGTGTTCATAAGGCTACACAGCAGTTTAGTCCCAATTCCTTGCATTTTCTTCTCATCATGCATGGAAACTACTCTCTATTAAGCATAGTCATGAGTTCTACTGTTTATTATTTCCACTCTTATTTTACCCCACATTTAAGGTCTAACCAAGGGATGGCTCTCAGTTGAATCTGAATCCAGATCATAACAGCACAATTGACTGCTTTATGAATTGTGTCAAAAAGATTCATTTGAATGAATTTTGTCCCAGAATCAGCAAAATTCTTAAAGGTGGAAAATAAATAAATACAAGAGTCATCTGACATGTGTCCTTCTGACCCTGACAAAAACACTGTTTAGAAAATGCAGCGTGCGGTATATCCCCCATTCCTTTGGAAGGCCTGGATATATGCTACAGAGAAGAAGTGTTACCTAAAAAATAATCCTTCCATGAAAATAATAAGTACAAAAAAAAAAAAAAATCCTCGGCTCATCCAGCCCAGTAGAAGCATTTAGGTCAGGCGCTTGAAAACCCTGAGATCCTCAGAGAGTGCTATCAATTCAATATTGATCATACAATCTCACTAAGTGGTACTTGTAATGATGCCCAGCCGCTCTATATGGAGCCGCCTTTGTTTGCATGTCCGTGCCACGCTGGATATGGCCTGATGTGTTGGCAGAGCGCCATCCTCACCGAGCATCCGAATCTCACGCTATTGCTGTCGTCGTCTTTTTAAAAAGGAAGAGAGGGGGTAAGCAGTGAAACAATTAAGGGGAGGGAGCGACAACGACGAGAAAAGGGCGTAAAGCACGAGCGTTAAAGAGACAACGAGTGACTGACAGTCACATTCATCAGCAACACGAGCCTGGAAAAAGTCAAAAGAATCAGGATATTGGATTTTCAGTCTAATTAGGGTGAATACTACGTCCTTTGTCTTCAACCATGCAGAAACATTTAATTAGTAAACCAATTATGAAGTAGCGAACGTGAGACAACCAGCCCCCCCGAGAATAATAGGACATTTTCAGGAGTTGAAGTTGGGGGGGGGGGATGCAGAGAAAAACATGAATATGTATGAACACAGTTCACACAACGTATGTGAGAATCATTGATCCCACCTACATGTGTGTGTGAAAGGCCCGTTTTGTGTGTTTTGTGTGTAAGCATGCATTAGAGTGAGCGTAATGGCAACAGCAGGGCACATAAACACTTCAGCGATCAAATGCATTTCAAAGCAAAAAGCCCTGCAGTAAACACTATACTTGGCAATTACATCACAACACGAGAGCGATGCAACATTTGCATCATAGCATCAAAACATATCTTGATATTTATCGCTGGAAAATGGCCATATAATCCAATATGATGAGAAAGAGGCTTTACATAACTTCAATTCTGGGAAGATTATTGAGCTAAACCTTCCCAAGCAAAATATTTTGGAACAAGGAATTCTACGACATCAAACTGTATCGTGCATGATGACCCATGCGCCGGCGCCGGCATGCAGCTGACGACACAGCTTCCAGCTGACGGTGTTTAAATATTGTACTTTTGAGTTGAACAAAGCGTACTTAAGTAAATTGCTGTATGTTCATTTTCATGGCTGTAGTTAGTGCTGTTGTTTTACATGATATTTTTAGATATGTGTCCCCTCATACGGCTGCCATGATTTAAAAATTGGCATAACTTTATTCATAATCGTATCTATAAAAAAAAAAAGTGACTTGAAAAACCCCTGCTGGATGTTTTTGTGGGTAAAAGCAAATGCACACAGGAAGTCATTCATTGACATGGGCCAGAGCCCAGAGAGCTGACTGGGAGGACCTGGCAGCGCTCTTATCGTGCTCACATTGTGATTCACTCAGCCATTAGGGGGGAAAAGAACTTTCATATCTCATTCAGCCTCACAGCTCTCCTCGGGGCTGGCCAACAGGGACCCCCCCCCCCCCACCCCAGCCCTTTCCTTTTCCTTCCCTTCTTTATTTAACCCTTCTCCTCGCTCCCCGCCATCCCCTCAGCCTAGGTTTTTGTCGCCATCCCCTCATCTCCATTGTGTCATCTGTGTTCTCCCGGTGTGTTAAATAAATCGTTTTCTTTTTTTATTTGCCCCGAGGGGACGGAGCCCATGTTTCTGCCACTAACCACAACCATCATCGCTACACACACACACACACACACACCCACACGTAGACAATGAACATGGGCTGTTTATGTGAGGCAGAGAGTAGCTTGGGATGTGTGTTGTGGAGATGCAAGAGGTATTCAGGCGTGGGCTGGTGGCTGCCGGGACGCCCCATCTTGTCCTGACGGCCTCCGCTTCCCAACGCCCACCTGCATTTTCCGAGGGCACAATCCATGTTGGTGGAACAAGCTAGAGAGAGTGTGTGTGTGTGTGTGTGTGTGTGTGTGTGTGTGTGTGGGGGGGGGGGGGGTTGTGCTGTGCATGTGTGTATGTGAGGGGGGACAACAATACATGGTCAAACATCCCTTTCTCCTTGAGTGGGTGCCAGGAGGCATGCTAGTTAGTTGAGAACTAAATTCCATGGAGGTAGGTTAAATTTGTTCTGTAATAATTGTGTATAGGAATGAGATATAGTGGAAGACAAAAGCTCAGAGAGATTGGGCATGAAGCCAATCTGAAATTCTACAGTCTGCATGGAGGCATTACGCAGATTTCATGCTCCCTTGCATCCACAATGTATCTCAGGATGCAACGAGACATTGTTGACTAGTTTGAGAAACAACCCAGAAGTTCACCTCAAAATTCAATAATATATAGTGAAGAACATTTAAATGAGGTTGAGTTAATTAAAAAATCAATAAATAGAGATGTTATGCTACGAATGATGTCAGAGAAAAGCCACAGGTTTGTATTAGTGGTTATTTTATGTCCCGCCATTCTAGTTTTAAACTTTTACATGGTTAAAAGTCTCTTTTCTTTGTTAGAGGAAAAGAGCGAGTATTTTGGTGTGTGTTAAACTCCGCCAGGAGCACATACATGAAGGCTATAAGTCCTTTGTCGCATGCCCCCTCCCCCCATCCTTAGTCTTGCTTTACCGTTTATATATTCAGATGTCCTATTACACATTAAAAAAAAAAAAGACTAAAAATGTCATTATTTATAAAGGTGCTATTTAAAGCAGCTATAATTAATATGCACATTGATTTACAAAGAGACCGCATTAGGAAATTGGTGGTTCAAAGAGTTGAAATATAATTGGACTCCATCGCCATGAAACATTAAGGTCACATTTACTTTTATGGCCTGTAGTTTAGTCTGCTGAAATAATTTCAGTGGCTAGCCAATGAGAAAAACATCCCACAGCTAAATATCCAAATGTTTCACGCAAAGATTGATATAGAACAAAAGAATTGGAGAAAGAAGGAGCGAGAATATTGGACATTAGCCAAGTAGACAGGAGCTCTAAAGGAAAGAGCATTTTGAGTTTTGCTGCATCAACTTCTCAGGGGGGGATAATATTTCAGTGTTATGTTTACAGGTTGTGCAACTGACCTCATGTGAGCAGAAATCAATTAGTCCAGGTTGAATCAGCTGTTTTAATAAAGAAGCTGGTGAAGCAGACAGGCTCACCTCATGCTTGCCCTTCATCCTGCAGATCCTGATGTCATTCTTGTTTGACTCCCATGTTCTTTTCTACACACACACATAAAAAAAAAAACATCCACTACTAGTTACTTCAATATTATTAGCATTTCTCTAACGTAGAAAATGACAGTTTTCAATGAGGAATATTACAACCAACGAAAAGGTTGCGGCTGTCCATATAGAAAATGCTCACCTTGCTGTAGAACATTTCGTCTCCTGCAACGAAGTCCAACTCCACGCGGAAAAGGTCATCCCTGGCGAGAGACAGAGAGCCATAACTTAAGAGTGGCGCTCAGCCAAAACAGCACTATCCAAAGCTAAAGTTAAGGCACAATGCTGCACTGGATGAACCGTGAGTGCCATGTGCAGCAACGATATTATTGCTAGCTCAGTCAGGACAGTGCAGGTCGATGAGGATTTCTTTTTTTGGATGAAATCCAGGCAGCCTATTAAATACCTGCTTGGAGTACGCATATCTCCACTGAATATCAAATCTGCATGGTTTTACTGCTGGATCATTCCGTGCTTGCAGCCATGTAATGCTTACATATTAGAAAACATCTATTGGCTTAAAGTTGATCAGACCTTCAGAGACGAGGGAGTAGCTTTACAATGGCTCCCAATATATTTGACAAATGGCAGCAGACTGCATAATGAAGTCTCGTATTCCCCCTGTCGTTGGCTTCAGCTCATAAAACTCGCCCTGCTGGACTGAATTTGCTCCTAACACCACAGCGGTATTTCTCAGTACCTTTCGAAGGTATAGGAAATTAAATGAATGGATGTTTTAATCAAGTTTTTATTCTGACGCTTACATACCCTCACTGCCTATCCATGGTCAAACACCAAGCAGGTGTTCATCACACATCCCAAACACTGCCGCCTCGCACTGTAATCCATGTATGATTCAGCAGTGACCTTCGATGTTGCTGAGAAAATGCCAGAGTCGGGCTATGAAGATAAAAGCTGTCATTTGCATACTGATCAAGGTGTTGGTATCTGCTGGGATGGATTTGAAGCTTGGGCTTCATCTAAGCAAAGAGCTGAGCTCTGAATGCGCTAATCTGTAAATCTGCCATAGCAGTGTTATTGCTGCAGTATTGATCCTATCTCTGATCCAGCTCTGCCGCCCATCTGTGCTGCATGTTCTCTTAGTTTCTCCATTTTCTTTCATAATAGGGAAGTGTGCTTCCATGCCCTGCTCATGTGAGGGTCCTTACCGCTTGAATGTGTGCGACAGTGTGAATTTGCATGCCTTTTTTTCCTGAAAGAGAGGACCGTGAAGATGATGAGAGTACAGGTAGGACATAACCCCTGAATAATTCATCCCCACTTTCTGTTGTGCTTTTGAAGATTCTGCAGCCAGGCATGGAGGGAAGTGGACAAACTGAGCAAAAAGACAACAACAGTGCACTGTTGCATCTGTGGGTCAACTGGTATGTTTAGTACCACTAACTGGGTGGCATCTATGCTGTGGGAGCTGAACAGACTGAGGCATGATTTGTGCCTCTTACACATTTGTCATACACACAGAAATCAAATGTTAACTAACATCATGATCATAAACATTTCAACCAGCAGTGTTATTTGTAGCCGTGCTTGTAGCAATCAGGGACTATTTAACGAGCACCTTTCAGTCGAACGGGTAAACCAACATGCATCTCAATCAATTAGTCCACTTAATATTTAATTAGCATATGCTTCAGCCCCAGAGCACACAGGGGAAGGGTGGCCTGTCATAAAAACATAATCAGGCATTGTAGAAACCTATATTAAAATGAAATGGCATTAACAGAGCTACTGAACAGAGTTTATAATGTGTATATATCACATTTTATTTTTCATATAGTTTCTGGGCTTTAATAGCTGCAGTGAGCCTAACTGTGCTGACAGACACACAGAGCACAAGGACAGCAACCAGATGTAATCTGCCTCCTCCGGTCACCTCGCCAGGCATCTTCACCACCTGCACCGGGAACTAATGCCAGGGACAGCTCTCTCACAGTCATTACACGTTCTCTCCTCAATTTGAGTGCTAATCATTGCACAGGCCAAGTTCACCATAACAGAACTTAAATAGAAAAATAAACAAGCAGCGCTGCCCAATCACACGTAAATTGTCAAATGATATCCCAGGGCGAGGGGGGGTGCGGATAATTGTCCCGATCATTTGGAAGATGCGAAGCAGACAGTCCTATCTCTGTAAACGTATAAATGCTGCAGTGACTCCCGAGTGCACGGCTGCACGATGAAAAGAGCGACGCTGATCGCTGATGTTCCCATTTATTATTTATCCTACTCACTCTGAATTTGTCGCCCTAGAATACCCTTTCATGAAACCCTAACAAATTGGGAAGATTAAGTGATGGAGAAGTGAAAGATACAAAACGCTTGCTTGATGCACCTTGCTTAAAAGGTTAGGGTTTAAACGCACGTCAGATAGTGGCGTAGGCCAAAAATCGGGGGCATAATCTCATCTGGGCTGCTTCAGTGTCACCTCAGCATTAACATAATGAATATAGAACCAGGACTCCGAGGCAGAGTGGCTGGCAGCCAGAACTGTTGCCTCTGATAGTGCAGAGGAGGGAGAATTATTTACGCTGTTGCTCGCCTTTCTCTTTCCATCTCTTCTCCCGCCTTCCAGGTTGTTCGAATGATGCAAAGCCAGTGGCTTGTGTGTTTTTGTTTTGTTCACACTCTTGTTAGTGAATTTAATCTGCAGTGGATTTAGCAGGTTACAATTCAGAGAAAGGAGTAGCATGTGAGCAGTGTAAAGCTGCCATTATTATTCATGGTGCAGGATGTACACGTAGCCTCGAATGGCCTTGTCTCATTATATTAGGTCTGAACTCACACTGAACAAATCTGCTTGTAAAAGCACAAATCAAAAATCTCCTATTGCCTTCTTTTCTTCTGGCTTCATGTATATGTGTGTGCATGATGTGCGCGTGACGGAGGTCTTATTTCACGAGCACCTCTGACCCACTATGACCTGACTGATACCAAGTCAGCACGGAAGCAAGAGAAACTGTCGACATGTCCTATTTCTGACTTGTCCTGCTCATTAACTTTCTCCTTTTGGCCTGCAAAACAACAGCTGACTCAAGATAAAGTCTTTATATATATATATATACACACACAATTTCTACTTTTCTTAAGAAAGCTGAGCTAAAGAGAAAGAGAAGAAAACAAAAACCCAGGACAGTTACCCAGTCATTTTATGGAGGAGGACCCTGAATAACTCTTCCTCCCGACACCGCAGCCAAAACGGTATGTAAATAATGGTTATATTTACTTTTACTATGCCTTCGTTTCTCATACTATTTACACTTTTATGTGTTATCCGTTGTCTATATACACATAGTTATATAACTGTAGGCATGTAAATGGGCATTTATGTGGTGCATAAGAACGGATTAATCTAGTTTCCATTATTTCTTATGGGAAATATAGTTTTGGTTTTTGAACAAATCAGTTTTCAAACAGTAATACGGAACAAATTATGTTCGACTACCGAGTTTCCACTGTAACGGGAAGTATTCATGTCCCAGTTTGAGACAGAATTGACTATGTTTAGCTTTCTTTTCCGATTAATGTGACTTAGACCAGGAGAATGTTTTATTTGTAGACAGACACTGCTAAAGTCTTATTGCACTCATTTTAATAATAGTAGAGTGATTGTTAATTAAGAGAATTATTCAGTCATAGTTCAATATCAGAAATTTAAAACATTTATCCATTTATCTTAAATTACGGCAGTATCATTTGTGTAATTGTCCGAGCGCATCCACTTTGTCCTTCCCTGAATGCCAAACACTATCCTAATCAAGAGCGCTCAAATTACAGAATATGGTGCAGAAGCAGAGTCCGTCATGTGGGTCCATGTAGACGTCGTCTCCTGTGTGTTTGTGTCTCTTTAACCTGCTCTGTACGCTACGCTTTCCCTGCTAGCTGCTCTACAGCAGCCAGCGTCTCCGTGTCCGTCTGCCGCGAGGCATTTGAACCGCGAGGCATTTGACCGCCTAATGACCTCCCCGGTGACCTTTCAGGTCAGCGTCTGTGGGGTAATAAACTGGGCCACATCCAACCTGGAAGTCAGTCAAAGTACTTTCAGTTTCCACCTAATGCACGTACGCACACACACACACACACTTAGATGAAGAAAAAAAAAACCTCTTGTGCTTTATCTAAAGCTGATGAGTTAATAAGGAATCGGCTTTGTTCCTTTGGTTGCATTGGCAATAGGCTAACACTTTCCAATTGGTTCATATTTGTGTGGATTAGCCTTTTGGGTTGAGAAACTCAGCATCCATAGACGCTCATTCTGACAGCCACCAAATGGGCTTAAAACAACAAAGTGCTTCAATCTCCCTTTCACCAGCGTATACATCGCTTCTTTCATGTAGCAAGGATGGGAGGAGGACGGGAGGACGGGAGGACGGGAGGAGGACGGGGAGCGGCGGCTGCTCTCAGCACGAGCCTGGGGCAGAGATTTAGCAGCGCTTGCAGTCTGAGAAGCAGCTATGCTAATGGTGACAGGATTTGGGGATGAGTGCGGCGTCTTATCAGGCCATGCACTCTGGAGGAGCTTTTGGCAGTCGTACCTGCCACTGCACAGGTACTTATTTATACATTATACATTTTAAAACTCCGCCTCCATGCTGGGCTGTCTGTGGCTGACGCAAGCATTTGCACATGGATCTGTTTTCCTGCTAGACTGATCAGTTTCTGTCAGGAAGCCTTAAACACTATTAAGCACTTGGAAGAAATATGTAAATGCACATTTTAAAACTCCCTCGTGATGCCGCCGCCGCCGCCGCTGTCATTTCTCCGCCTGTCGGTCTGGCATTTCATTATCATCCGGGCAGCTGATACATTTGTATCAGTTTACCTTTTCAGTAAAAGTGTCTACACCTGTAAAATGAAATTAATGTCCGCTGCGCTGATTCATGGCACTGGATGCATGTTAAAGCAGAGCTGCAGACAGCGGCATCCGTACAGTTGAGGTCTTTGGGCGGTTTAATCTGGCTTTGTGCATGTGCGTGCTTAAAGACCTTCTCAGTGCAGACAGAATGGCTGGGGCCAGGCTACATAGTTTACTACCATCCCTCAGCAATGAGGTTAGGCCAGCTGGGGGCCGGGGACTCTGTCATTTCTTTCTACAACGACAGCAAGTAACCAGCGCCATATGTGGAAAATGACTGTTTTCATAGCACGTTTCAAGCTAAATTATATTTTGTACCACTTGTGCAGTAAATCTTGAGGTGAATGTTTTTTGTTAGCTCTGTCTGTTTCAGGTCAGCTTCTGAAGCCCCCTGTGGAGATAGAGAGAGAGAGGGGGGGGGGCGCAGCAGATGCATCTGTACATCATAAGCCTGCAGGCCATCGTCGTCCAGCCCTCCTGACCACCAGAGCTACCGTGTGTCCGGAATCAGTGCATTCACCGCACCATCAGACACATGGAGGCCATCATCACAGCACATCCACCCGTCCAAACACCAGCTACTGTTACACATTCATTCGAGTACTATCTCTAAGAGAATAATTAGAGCATATTCGGTAATAAGCTGTTTGATGTTCTTCATTTTGAAATCACCCGAATCATTGGATCCACCGATTGAGAGACGAGAGCTGGAGAATCCAAAACTGGGGAGGCTTTCGAAGCTTAGCTGTGTACCGTCTAGTTTCTGTGTGAACTGTGGAACTGTTGGCACAAACTAGTCGGGTCAATCAATTAATGAAATAACCTCAACCGAGTTAATGACAATGAAAGACTGTGATTAATCAGGATTATATGACAGTTTGCCATTGAACTTGGCAAACTGGATAAATTACAATTTCATTTTTCAAGCTTTGGGGGTAAAGTTGTGCAGCATGGATTGTTAGTCCGGAGATTAACTTGATGCTGTTTCATAAATCCCAACCACCTTTTCTGTATTTCCATGGCAACAACTTGAATCTACGCTTAAGAAATGTTTGCATGTGTGAGGATTAGAGGCCTCTTACTGTAGGCAAAGCCTAACACGATTAGCTCATATTAGCAGCTCATTGGTGCGTGTGCACCGATGCGTACCGTACCTCGCACCAATGTAGAGTGTCCGATTGACTTGAAGGATCCTCTGGATGTGCAGGGGCTCTTGTCTCAGCCATGTTCGGTGGGGACGGCCCAGAAACACGGGGTGTCTCCTCGCCACTGTCAGTGAAAGAGAGGCAGAAACTCACAATAACCGATACATCGAGCTGACATCCGTCTTTTACAAAACGCTTTGTATCATTTTGTTGTGACAGTTTAGAAATGATGACAGGTGATGCAGCGTTTGGAGAAAAGCATTTGAAACGGCAGCGCATCTGCCACATTGAGCATGAGCGGACAAAAAGGAGAGTACAATCCGAGATGCCAGAAACAAATACGCCTCTGGAAATGAAATCGTCTGAACATACGTCACTGTTATATTTGATATATCCTGCAAACACGTTCGGCTCAGTCAAAGACAGTGACACATGGAAGCGTTTTAAAAAACATCAAAACGTAAAAGTACATGTTCAAAGTGTTTCAGAGGACCAGGAGTTCAGTACATCGGAGAAAGCAAACCTTTGTGGAGGAGAAATCAAAGATGTCACTTCTGGAGCATTTTTTACATTTATTTTTTTCAGGTATTTTTTTTTTTTTTTTTTCTGTTTTCCAAATGTGCAAAGGGAGCTGAGAAAAAAAATCAAATGGCGAGAGAATGAGAAAGAAAAGCTACAAATAAAGCTGACTGATTTAAAAAAACACACACAGTATGGTTTATTTGTCTTTCACCTTGACTTTGGTGAACGAGAGCTTTTCCTTACATCTGCTCTCTGATCCTTTCTTCCCTTATCCATTCATCTGTTTCCTCTTTTTATCCACGTCTGTTGTGCCACTGCTTTATTTCTACGCCGTAATTCCATCCATCACTATTCAGGCCTCTTCAAATCATTCTCCTCCTCCTCCTCACCTTCAATGTTCTCTCTCTCTCTCTCTATCCGCCTCTAAACATGTCAGTCAATCTCGATGAACTAGCGTTTTGGTCTACTTTATAGATGCTTTGAACCACAGCGGCTAAGTTTAATGCCTCACATCCAGCGTAGCTCTCAATCGAATGACAACCTGCACTGTTTGGTATTGATAATTTGAGAAAGGTTTGGATTCAGCTGGGAAACCATCAATCAATATCATTGAACTGCAATCAATCAAGGTCTGGCATAAACTGCAGACTGCCACGCTGATATGGAGACTCAAAGTCTGAGTGTTAAAGAATTCTCTTGAGAGAGAGTGTGTGTGTGTGTGTGTGTGTGTGTGTGTGTGTGTGAGGGAGTTCTGTCCTCAACTCTGGACAGCAGTCAACGCCCTTTGTGTGCAAGCCTGTCTGGCGGCAACGGTTTCCTCCACGCTCTCGCTTAAATTCAACACCCTACACATTTTGGGCGAGACCCCACACACTCGCCCGCACATGACTAGCCGGGAGAGAAACACACAAGGGAGTAGGTGGCTCGAGGGCGAGCAAGTCAGGAGGTCAATACCTTCAGTGGGGATGACGTTGAGGGGCCCCAGTTCCTCGGGGAACGCCGACATTGCTGTTTGGAAGAGCCAACACAGCAGGAAGAAGGAACGAGGGGCCGCGGTCGTCATCGCAGCACAACAGAGGGATCTGCGGACATTTTTTAAAGAGAAAATGGAGCGAGTGGTTACTAAATGAGGCAGAGGAGCGAGACACAAGCAGACATTCCACCCATCCAGTTACTAATTGGCGAGGTGGATTTCCTGACTGAAGCCATATCTTTGTATTCCCATAGCAGCTGTAATTCTTCCGTCTGATGTGAGGGAGATAAACAGCCGCTCAGAGTGAGCCATTAAAGTCATCTGCTCAGGGAGAAAGAAATGCAGCGGCGCAACATGACCACATCAGACAGCTCGCCACATGCGTGATACACTGGAGAAAAATGAAGAGGCGGCGAAGGGGCAACATCTCGGGGGGAGACAGGGGGCAGCTTAAGGCTCGTGAATGGAAAATCTGTGTAAGCTCGACAACGCTCAAAATGTCAAGCACGATCCCGGGTATGAAAGACTCAGAGGGAGGGAGAGGAGTGGGAGGAATTGCTGAATTGAATGCTTGCAAGCGACACTTAATCACCTTCCTGACAGACTAAACTGTATTTTTCACGCGGTGGTACGAGGGCACATTCAGGTCTCGGGTGGGATTCATGTGGACACAAATGATGCTCAAATTAAGTTACACTCGGTGATCAATTTAGAAATGCATCAAGCACACCGTCTCACCGTCCTGTGGGGGAAAACCGCTCAGGATGGCTATTAAGCCACGGACCTCAGACACAGATATGTGTGGCGAAATGTAATGTCTCACACAACAGGTGCTTTTATTGATGCCTCCTATTGATATGCAATCATACTTTTTCTTTCTTACTGTGAACCCGGCACGCAGTAGCGCTTTCCATGAGTCGTGCTGTAATTGACCCCACAACGCGTCTTTCATCTTAATATTTCGGCGCTCAATGCATCAGCGAGTAATTTGTTTTGCAAATGAAGTGGCGAGACCTTCCATTTCCTCTGCCACCAACGCAACGCACGCCACGCTACATCTTGAGTTTGAATACTCAAAGTAGCATGTATTTATGCAAAACTCTTTGGCATACGTGAACAATGTGTCAAACGATGCAAAACATGTTTTGCTGAATGTACGGTACCCGATATGCGAGCTTCACGTCTCTTTGTCCCACGTCTGTTTCCATTCAGTTCACGTGCACCGTTTTGTATCTGAGAGCTTAACTGGCACCTTTATGTGTATAATGCAACTTAGGTTATTGCAATATAACAACATCTGTAATAGTAAGTATAATACAATAAATTGACTTGCACATAAGTGATGCTTGAACATGTCATTCCTAAATTGTGGACATAAATATCCCACAGTAACAGCCTTCACTCTTCTGGGAAGCCTTTCCACAAGGATTTATTCCCATTCAACCACCAGACCATAATTGAGTTTAAGCACCAACGTTGGGTACGCTGCGTCATAGCAACGGTGTCGAAGGAGGTTCAGGTCAGGCCTCTCGGGCCGCCAAGCAAGAATTTCATTACAAATCTGACAAAGAGCACTGAAAATAGAAAACTGTTTGTCCCAAACTTTACCACAAAGCTGGAAATAAAATGCACGCTGGTTTTAACAGCAGTCCAGACAGAGAAGAGCTGTCAAGTCAGGAAAGTGACTGGGATGTCATTTATGAGCGAATACATATGGGTCGTTAACATTAGGCACCAGGAGCTAAAAGAAAGAGTGACACTTATTGGTTATTTAGTTGTAAGAAAAACCATTCATTTTTTTTATATAAAAACTTGGCCTAAATGGGGGGGGGGGGGGGTATATATATATTGTATTTGTGTCTAGTTTAAATTGAAATGTGGTAAAGTACAAGATAACATGCAACAGGACAAAGAATGAAACGAATTCTTGCACACTAAACAATTTCCCTCTTTCAAGCTTTCAGCTTTTTTCTCTCAATTACTCACTCTGGACGTCACCCGAAGGATACAAGCAGCCATTGTGCAGCCCATCGGTTTAATGAAGCCCTAGACATAACCTTATCAGGACAAATAATCTTTGTGGGACATTTCTAAAATTCCCTGCTAACCCTAATCCATCAGCCTAAAAGTGGGAGGCGTGCTAATTACTCAACACCCACAAGCAAATTGCAGGAGGTAAAGGGGAAATAGTCAGCGAGCGAGGTCACAGAATAAAAAGAAAGCGACTGAGTTAGAGATAAGCAAGAAGTCTTTAGAAAGAGAGAATGAGAGAATTAAGGAAGTCAGTTCATCCAATCAAATATTCTATTGTTTCTGTTATTACTAATGCATGAATAAATGGCAGGCAGTACGCATGCGATTAGTATAATTAGACACCCTGGGTGACACAATTTCATGGGACCATAGAATAAGTAGATACACACAAGCATGCATGTGTGTGTGTGTGTGTGATAGGAGTGTCAGATTTAAAGCATGACTGTAATTGTGACAAATAGCTGCAGCTGAGTTCATTCAGAAGTCACGCTGCATGGCACAAGCAGCAAAGTGCAGTGTTACGCTATAATAGTTAAACAAGACAAGTCAGATATGGATTCTGTCATTTTGAAAAAAACAATAATCTAAAATAGTCAACCTCGGGGTGCTACAGCGTGGTGTGTTCAAAACTGCAATAGTAACGCATGTTATTAAAGTCATATTGAAGCTGGCAAGCTCCAGTTCCAGAGTTGGCTCCATGCTAAAAACTACACCATAACTTAGAGTCCGTTCTTTCACAGGGCGACCATTGTTTCCAAAGTCCTGACATTCCAACCCCATTCTGGTGCAGAATTACAGAATTTGTAGCATTTTCACATTAAAATGTATCAAAATGAAACATCTTCTTGAGGTGCACGTACCTCTATTATCCTAAAATGTTTCCAACCGCATTGAACCCGAGAAAAATAAGTCATTAAATTCAAGGTAATGGTGTAGCCTGTAGTTTTTAAGCCTTTTAGTCAGGGAAGTAAAGACAACCTTCCTTTGATTGTTTGCAACTCTCAAGCTTGATGAAACAGAAATGACTGACATTCCGTTTCAAATGAAGAGTGGAAGACAACTATTAAAAGTTATTGATTAAGACACTTTTACTATTTTCAATGCCACAATTTATTTATTATTTGTTTATTTATCATCACTCTTCTCTTCAGTAAAACTAACTTTGATTTTTTTTCAAACAGCTGTTAAAAGAATATATATATTTTGTCATTTTATTTAGGGTGGTCAAAGTTCATTTCCCAAAATGCAGTGACCAGTAAATATTCTGTGTTTAATACAGATGGCAAGTTACAAAAATAAAAAAGACGATAGGTGGCTTGAGTTTAAACATCCCAGCCTCTCCTAGATGTCCTTGTCATCCATTACTCATGAAACGGGACTCCTGAACTCACCGCCATGCTCCACGTCTCTTCAACACAATTCACAGACTTGTTAACTTGTCTCTATTCACTGACCTGGATTATGCGCGGTTTGACAGGTAATTCCTTAAACAAGGTCATTATTTAGCATCCGAGTCAGTGGGAGAGAGAGAGAGAGATAGGTGTGGATGGTGTTAAGTCTCCCTGGACGCCATTAACACCAACTCAGAATGATCTTCTCTGTGGCCAACATAGCGAGACACAAATCTCCAGCCAATCACTGACAAGAAGTGTCTTTGGAAATCCCTAATGAGGACTGAAACTTGTCTTATACAGGCTAAAAGGACTGTTTGGATATTAGAACACCGAGTTTGTAAAATGAAGGTACTAATATGTTCTGAAATGCCCCCCCCCCCCCCCACACACACACTCACTATAGGTCCCCTGGCTCTTGCTTTCTCATCTCCTCAATCTGCCTTCCCTTTCTCTTCCACTATCTCCACATTGGTTTCTCTCCTGCTTTCCCCTTAAGCCCCAGTCGTGACGATGTGCACAATCTCAGAGTGTTTTCATTACACAGCCATGAAGTGCTTGCACTAAAAATTGGATGGTTGAAAGAAAACCACGATCATTGCATGTCCTAGATGTAGGAAATGATAATAAAATAAGACTCGGCATTAATGGGGACGCTAGTGGTTTGGGCATTTATGATTAAAATGATTCACAGAAGGTCTGTCAAGTGTTATACAGAGCAGGCATCAGTGCTGCTAGAACACAGTGCTCAAGCAACAGGCTGATATAATCCAGTTTTCTTTGGGTGCCCTGCTTCAAAAAGCCTGCAGAGGAAAAAAAGGACTTCAACCGTGGTCTGTTTCCACTCAAATCCTTGTAGCACCATTCTCCAAGGCAAATTATATTTATGTTTACCAGAAAGATATGAATGCTTCCGATACAATCTGCAGTTAATGCATACTAAGGAACCAACCGGTAGTTCCTATAATGTGCTCCCAAAGAATAGTCATCTAAATAATAATAACTAAATATTTAACGGTTCAGCTAATGACTTTTTTTTTTGTTCACTCTCTTGTCTTCATTATTATAATTTAGTAGCTAAAAACCCTGCTATAAAAAAAACAAGAGCAGATATTGACTAGCATTCTGGACATACCTCAAAAATGCTCATTCAATACATGTTAATGTTATTCCTTGTCTACTAGATGCATGAGTAGACCGCTGTTTCCCATATCAACTCGACGTCAATGTTGTGTTAACAGCTCGGTTGAGCTGCAAATCTAATCAATGCACACAGTTTCAATCTTAAAGTTCACTTGCATTCTGCATAATTGATACTAGTTGCACAGATATGTGAATAAAATGGCCTCCAAGGCATCGTTTGCTCTTGTGAGTTTGCAGTGGTGAGGGCTACAGTCACAGTGAGCGTAAAGAATGATGTAGTCGTGCCTGAACGCCAACCTCAATGTTGTTCACAGTTTCCAATAAAGCTCCATAAAAAGAAATAAAACTGGAGGAGAGCCAACAACAACCCGAAGGCTTTTCAAGCTCTAATAACCTTTGTTGTTGTGGAGATGGACTCCAACGACCAAAAGACCTTGAGAAACACTTAATAACATTTTAAGGGGAATTAATGTTCGAAGAATAACTACTCTGCCGCAGGCACAAGGGTGAGCTCCACTTTGGTCTGCTTTTATTGTCCCACAACAATGAGATTACCTTCGGAGATCATCAGGTGCATGAGCAAATATATACAGTGAGCAGTGGGGAATTTAATGGCTGTTCCGATTTCTTTATGTGGATTTAATGAGACCCAATAGATTACCAGACACTAGCCTCATTTTCACATTAAAGAGAAAAGAGAAGCTACATTATGGAGTGTCTGGAATCAATTTTGACCGAAAGGTGAAAGCCTGATGCTGCTTCGATCTCCCTCCATCAGCAATAACAGAAGATGTAGTGTGTAGCAAGGCTGTGAGCAAGAGAGGGAATGAAAAATAAGCTGTGAGAAATAAGGCTGAGAGGTATAGGATTTGAGGCAGAAATGGAAAGCAAGAGAGTGGCCATAAAATCTGGAGGCTGGAGAGTGAGGACACAAAGCAGGACAAAGAAAATGCCCAAAATAATGCACTGCAGGGAGCGATGAAGAGATACAGAAGTGAAAGAGAGACAAGTGAGGCATTCAAACAGAGAGGGGGAGTCACACCGGAGATAAAGTCAGTGAAGCCAAAGAATGTCCAGAATGGGATAGTCAGAAGAGAGGAATAGCATAAAGCTCATAGTACACTTGCAATGCTAGATTTATCAGCATATTAAACCCAGAACAGCCTAAATCGCAATTTCATTGCAGGTCTATGGAAAAATGCAGGCGGTCTCTTAAAAAGTAATTCATGCTACATCATATCTAACAGCTTTACATACACATTCTACTACATCTAGTGCATGCTCCCTTCCATGTTTCCTCGAAATATAGATATTTGACCTGACAAATGGGGAAACCGTTATTCGTTTTAAAACACCTTTGTAAGCGCTTTTATATCTGCTTTAAAGAACTAGATGACGACGGCTAATTCAGAATGCTGCTTTCAGGGTCGTAACAAAAAAAAAAAGAACAAGGTTGCTCACATCACACGTTGTTTGTCAGATCTCTGCAAAAGCTCCTAATTAGTTTCAGAATTGATTGCGACATCTATAAAGTCTCGCACGGCTTTGCTCCACAGTCAGCAACTGCCTGATCTTATTATTACTGCCTGCCTTCATGTGGGTTTTTTGTTAAAGGCTTAACTGATAACATGATTTGTGTAGATTGCATTATATTTGCTTCACCCTGAACGCTGCTAGAAAACGTTGGACAACGTCGGTTTTTCCTGGTAATTATTGATTGTCTCAGACGTGGATGCAAATATATACAGAAGCAGACATAGCAGACATAGCACCTCTTCTAGGCTGTGCCAAACCAAACCACAGTCCTGTGATGCAGGAAAGCCCTCCACCAGAGTGAAATTCAAACATGATTAATTCGTCTAGCTTGAGGCTTGAGTGACCTTCAGACAGTTGACTCGGAATTTGTATCATCATGCAATCCCGGAACGTCTGTCGCATCCCTAGCACTTACAGTATTTAAGGAGAGAGAGAGAGGGAAAAGAAGCAAAAAGGTCAAGAGGGAAAAGAAAAAGTGTGTGTGGGGGGGGGGGGGGTGCACAGTAAATGAAAAATGAGGAGTGACCTTTGCACGAAGAAACAATTTTCCCATGCAATGTAGAAACACCACAGTTTCATATGTACAGCATGTTCAGTAAGACTAAACTTCTATCAGACTCAGCGATGAGGACATGTCTTTTGGCTCGGCTACCTGACAGTCAGGCCAATTACATGCTTAGTTCATTGTCTTCTTTTCATGCCACACAATCTGTCTAATGGAGATAGAAATTCAAGGGATTTAAAGGCTGATGCTGAAATAAGATCATCTCTGAGTTTTCCTCTTCGGTACTTGTGCTCCCATTAACAGGCAAAGAGGCTGCCCGGCTAAAGAGCGATGGATGACAGAGCAGTAATGTACTACCTGCACTAGCTTATTGTTGATGAATAGATATCTTAGAGTTTTACCGGAGTTCTCACCAGAGCTACTGTCGCCATCATTAACCTTCCACATCCTCAGAATTACAGCAGCTGAGACGCCGCAAAGCAGAGAAGCTGTAGCTGCAATCTGGAACGAGTGGAACAAAGATTTTGAAGCTCGGCCTGCATAACCTTCCAGGTTAATTATAGTCCGGATCTCCAGGAGGAAGCCTCACGAGGAGCACTGAGTATGAATATTTGATTCACTCTACTGCAAATACATTACCTTCCGACTTGCTTCGCCCTTTCTGCGTTCTCATTTTAAGCTTCAATTGGCCTCTCAGGACACGGAGAAGCATCGTGTCACATCACAACAGAAGATAAGGGCATGACCTTTTCGTTCCATAGCAGTTTACTACCATCATTAGCAGGGTAGGGCTCAGGGGCCAAGGCCGTAAATCACACTCGAGCTATCCAGCAGGGGAGCCCAGCTATACTGCGGCAAGAATAAAAAGAAAAACACACTCAGAGACTGACAGGAGGCTAAAAGCAACTCCATCCATCACATGCTGGAGGCTCCATAAAGCCAGTAAAGGAAAACACACGAGGCGATAATCTCCACCATGGTTATAAATAATGCAGAAACCTTGCTAATGGCAATAAAAGCCTCTGCAGCATGACAGAATCCCTCTTGATGTGATTATTCGACTAAAATTCCCCCCAAGGACATTTATTATCCTGGATAAATACTCAGGAGTAACTAAATGGGGCAACATGTTCCCATCCGGAGACTGTTTGTGAATCAGATGGATTTCTTGAAATTGCAACAAGTGACTGTCGGTAGAAAAACAAGAACAGATTCTACTACAAGCTGTGTTACGTGTTTCTGCACAACACTGCCGTTACTCATAGCGTGGCGGAAGTGGAAGGGAAATGCAAATATTTTTTTCCGATGATGAGTCATTCTCGCAGAGTGAAAAACAATAAACGGTTCAACAGCACAGCGGGCTTCGACGAGATACTGCATTGAAGTTTTTACTGTTTTTAATCGGAATATTGAGCCTTTAATGGGGAATAAAGCTGTGATGTACTTAAAGCATGGTGGATGAATGACTGCAATAATACTAATATCACAGCGAGGTAAAAACAATCTTCTTGGAATTCAGAAAAAGTGGGATTTGTTTTTGTCACTGTAGCTCATGGTTATTCAGCATACTTTCTGGAGCTGGCATATTACGTCAAAACTTGATAATGTGGCTATCGATGCTAATCTTGCCATCTGAATTTGAATTTAGTTTTAGTCCTGTGTCAAGTCTCCTTTTATTAAACCTGATTAAACCTGCTTTTAATCAGATAAAGTCAGCATTGTAAAAAATAATTTTGTGATTACATTAGTCAATATTTTTAGCCTGGAGGGGTTTTTTTTTCAGGGTATTATTCTCCTTTTGCTTATAATTAACTAAATATTATCTGGTGGAAAAACAGGTGGAATGATTGATACTGCTGCTTGGAAGAAATTGTCTTCTGTCGCCTGATTCTGAAGTCTTAAAATCTCAAGTCTTCAAACTAGGCTGTAGCATTCAGGATGTCACATCATCTGTGTCCAGATTTTTTGGGTTTTTTTAGTCGTGATGCCAAATTTTCCCAGCATATTTATCAGTATCGAAAAGCAATTTTCTCATTTTCGAGAGAGACATTGAGGCTCAGTTTCTTTTCCCAGAGGAAGTCAAACACAGCAGGCCTCTCTCAGCCTCTGATTTCACACCGACACTCATGCACCCAAAACTGTAGTTGTGCATACACACACACACACACAAAATACATTATCAGCTTTCTGGACTCTCTCCTCTTCTTTTGCCATCATGCTCTATCTTCCCTCGCCAGAAATCGGCCACCTGCTCATCCAATTTATTCTGATATATTCCACCTGTCTCGATTTCTAGATGCGTTAATGCACCACACTAACTCCGGCCCCGCTCTTGCGCTTCATCTCACCCAGTTGACTTTGAATGTCACATGTTGCGTGACACGTGGACACGTGGATCAACAGATATCTCCAGTGGACAACTGTGCACGGAAGGCAGCTGTGAACAAAGACACGGGTCCCAGCATGTGTGCTGAGCAGTAGATGCAAACAAACAAACAGACAGACATGTACACACACACACGCACACATGCAGTGTAATTGCATTGCAGGCATAACTCCCAGGCCTGGCTGTGCGCGGGTTTGATCTGCCCCACCGTGACTGAAAGGCATGTTAATCAGTGGAAGAGGCTGCCAGCTCAGCCCTATATGTCTCTATCTTCTGCACTCCCCCCTGTCTGTCCCCCTGCTTCTATCTACATCCATTCTCTACAATCTGCCTTCGATCTTGTCAAATCCACTTTCTCCACCTCATTGCATTTATCTCACATTCCTCTTATCCTCCCCCTGCTCCTTTTTCAAGCTCTCATTCCATCGCAGCAGAAAAATAAAAAGTAAAAAAAGATTGTCTTTTTGCTCTTACAGTTTAATCCCCAGCACAACCTCGCACCTCCAACCAAAAACCAGATGCTTTATTTAGAAAGCTTCAGTAAAGCCCTCATGCACAGCATATATATAAGTGTTAATAACTTAATTGAAATAAAGATGTCACATTTTACATCTGACACCACTGTTGTCCTCTTCCCTCCCCCTTCTCTTTCCCGTCATCCTCCCGCGCCCCGCCCCGCGGGTGTCTGTGTTGAAATGGGTTTGGATACGGTGACTGGGTCAGGGTGGATGGAATGCGGGATGCTGGATGGGATTCATGGGGAAAGTTTCAAAGAAGCGGCTGAAGGGCAGAGAAAGAGAGCAGGATGGAGAAAGAGAGGGCGGTAAAAAGCGAGACAGTTGTGCTGCGAGAGATCTAGCGGGTCGTGTGTTTACAGAGATGGCTCCAAATGAGCCTTCCACCAAAGCAGTCAGTAATAAGTCATGAGGTGAGGGGCGGGGGCGGGGGGGGGGGTCATTTAAGTGCAGACAGCGATAACAATGGTGAGAGGGGGGGACAGAAAAGGGGGGAGGACATGAAGAAGTGTGGTGAGTGCATTTAATCCAGACAGACGAGTGTGCCCACTCAATAGCCCCGCACGCGTTGAGCGCGAGCACAAAAGGATTCTTTTGGATGTGCCAAACAATGGCGCAAGGCCAGCAGACACAAATTAAAAAGAGATGTCGCTTGACCTGAATGGACCGAGGCAGACGGTCGCTGCAGCACTTGGCCTCCATCCATTGTTAAAAACGTAAATGCACTGGGTGACACACTTCAGAAATGACATCTCGTTGGGGTTTTCGTCGCTCAGTCACAAAGCGACATCGATTCCTATTTACGTAGAACCGGTTCCAGCGGCTTCTTGGCCATGGATGTTCAGCAATGTCATTTAGTACCTGGCGTCTCATGGAGCAGATTGAATCAATGAAAGCCATTTCCCTCGGAGGTCGACGGGGCACGCTCTGTTTGTCAAGTTCATTTCATGCAAGCAGAGAGGAAACAAAGAGCGGAGGAACATGTTGGTGAGCTGTCATTTATGTGACGAGGAAACCAAGAGGAGAAACGGCGCTCAGGTAAAGGATGCAGGACATTCGTCGTATTGATTGTGACGGCAAAGGAGGGACGTTGAAGGGGTGTGAGGCAGCGCGGTTCTCTCTGTGTTACCCGTCATGTGGTCAGTGGAGTGGAAAGAAGCGTCCCATCTGAGCCTTTTCAATCCCACATAACTAAATCAAGAATCCAACACACAGCTCCAAATCAGCCCTAGCTCACACCCCCATATTTTATTTTTTTTATTCTCTGAATAACAGGGTAAGTGGTTCGTTCATTGAATGGCCTGTCTCTTGGCTTTCGGGGAACCGGGAATAACGTTGCAGAGCCAAATAGATGGAGACTAGCCCCCCCACTGCTGTGGCTGTTGGCAGAAGTTGCCTTTTAAAAACACTGAGAAGAGGACAAACATCAAGGCCGTGAGGAAAAAATACCCCTACCTGTTTGCACAACAATTCTCCCTCCAAAACCTCACAAATAGTCTGGGGTTTAACTGGATGATGGACGGATGGATGGACGGATGGATGGATGGGATGCTTTGTGCTTGTTGGCCAATTTTGCATGAAAGGCAAATTCCTCTTTCGGATCCTCAACCTGTGATGTTCATGGAATTCGAGGAGCAGCTTCGTGATGAAGCAACTTCCCTTTACCGACTTCCGCTAAAGTCACCATGCCCTACCTCTGTAGAGATTTCCTGCCTTTTCCAGAGTGAGCCCGACCAGCCCTGAGAGAGCATAGATATAATGCGTGCAGCGTGTGTAGGCGGACACGCTATAAGCAACCCCCCCCCCCCACCCACCTCAAAGAAAACGGGCTGCACTTTAGTCAGTAGAGGAACTGGCATCATGGCTACTTTTCACTGTGTCTGTCTGCATGTTAGACAGCAGAAAGCCTCCAGTTTGAGCCAGCCTTGTGTTATTATTGAGGTAAAAAAAAAAAAATACAGTTGAATTGAGGCTTTTAAATGGCTCCTTTCTACCCACTCTGAAAGCCACCTAGGGGTTGGGGGGGGGGGGGGCAACCCCCCTGTGGGATGTCAGTGATCCCATGTGTCCCATTATTGTTCAGTGCATTAACAGCACACACAGTGACAGTGTAAAGCCCTTATGCACAGCATATACCGGTATATAAGTGTTAATAACTTAATTGAAGTTGAAACGTTCAAGCAGCAGCTGAAGTTCCGGATGCTCTGTGCTGCACATTTTCTCTCGACACCTCAATGATACCACGAGCGCCATAAGGCGACACACAACCCACGTCTTTGTCTGCTGTAAAATATTCCGCCATGCTGCTCATCTTGTGACTTTCCCTATTTTTTTTTTTGCCACAGCTGCAAACAATAGCTAAAAACAAGATGTAATGTCCCAGCAGAACATTGCTCACATTACAAGCGGGGTGCCCTAAAGAATCTTGGCTCACGTGAGCACAGAGTCCTTTCCCTGTTCTGTCGCTGCACATGGCAATTAGAAGTGAAGCAATGCTCCAGGCCGGCATTGATCCTACAACAACAACCTGGCTGTTTATTGACTGATCTCTGGGGTTTCTCTGCTGCACAGATGCCCCGAGGCCACTTTGTTGGGTTCCAGCTTTCCCTCTTTGTCTCCTACCCCCACCCCCTGTATTTTGGTGACCATGTGAAAAACAGCACTATTCAATATTCCCTTGCTAATGTCAAGCATGGCTTTCCCCTTAACAAAGAAGTCCAGCCTTGGAGCTCGGAGGCTGTTATTATTTAAGTATAAGACTGGCATAACAGTTTGATCAAGGCCGAGCTCGCCTCCGGAGCTGTGGGCTTCACTCTCCTTTAACATTGAGTGGAATTTCTGAATACAACATTTTGCAGGCATCTTTTCTGTCACAAACACAATGAAATGTTCAATGTGTAAATG
Organism: Brachionichthys hirsutus; assembly: GCF_040956055.1. NCBI lineage: Eukaryota > Metazoa > Chordata > Actinopteri > Lophiiformes > Brachionichthyidae > Brachionichthys > Brachionichthys hirsutus. The sequence continues at coordinate 5,266,206 of NC_090905.1, forward strand.
TGGAACCAATTTAAGAATGGCATCCCGCTGTGAGATGACAGTTTAACCAAAATCCTCTGAACTGAAAATGAAGGAACCTGCGAAGTCTTTACAGGAAAACTGTGTGAAAACAACAAAGGCAAAGGCAGTTTTATTAAAAGGCGCACTCTTTATCTGTCAATCTTCAAAGTCGGAATCCTAATGTTGCCCTTGTAATATGCTTGGCTAACCTGACAGAGGCAATTTGCCGAATTTTCACAATAAATTTAAATTGCCTGAAAAAGAGACAACCTCTATAAACCTGTCGGACGCATCACCGTGTTCCCAGATCCTAACAATTACCGGAGAGCAGGACGTTATCATGGCCGTATTGCAATTCGAAAAGGAAGGAATATTATTTATATCAAATTATTATTACATATCTGAGCAAACCTTTTAATTAAATAATTATATTACATAAAAGAGGATTGTGTGTTTGATGCAAAACCAATTTAAAATGGCATTATTGTTATATTATGGCAGGATTTACCTGCATACGGCATGCTCAGTGCACAGAGGAAGCTGTGACGGAGGTGCTCAGTATCTGTGTTTGCTCAGGATTTAAGTCCCCACTCTGTTCAGACACCCTTCGTCTGCAGCGGACACGGCTGTGGAGACGCCGTTAGTGCGTCTGAAGGACAGCTGTCCAAGCCTAGAAACCCTAATTGAAAAGAAAAACTAACAAACGGAAAACTGGTGCCTCTCTCGCCGCGAGGACAGGAACGGCAGGTAAAACAGAGAAAGCAGAAGGTGTGAATAAAGAGAGCGAGCGAGGGGGAAAAGAGGTGAGATTTCGAGTAGGAAGAGAGAAAGAGGGCATAAATGAAGTTTAGAGCCAGAGCGAGACGACATGGGGAGATAGAGGTGAAAATAGAGGGTTGGATGGGAACGGTTGGGGGAGAGACAAATGGAAAGATAGTGGAACGGCTCTGCCAGCGGTGTCGTAATGCGGTGCTCTCTCTCCCTAAAACAGTTTGGTCCACGACAAGATAAGGACCGCCGTCACTACCTGAGCCTCCATTGCTACTCATCCCCAGTGGAGGCTGAGTAACACTCCCCCCCCTTCTATATCAAGAACTGCCATTGTTTAAAATCACACACAGACAAGAACAAAGACAAGCACACAGAGACACAAATGATTAGCCATTACACATGCATTAAATGGAATTTAAAAAGCGTTGCAAAAGGACAGACACAGCTCATTAATTTAGCGCTCCTCTATTACATCTCTGGATTTTACGAGGCCACGGAGGCCGCTTCATTTACCTTTCCTCTCGCCTCTCATATTCCAGACTTCTGGACACATGCGAATGGAGACACTGTTTCAGGCCATGTGTCAAAGCCTTCTTTAAGCTTTGAAATGGCTACCCGGTGCTAATCAGAGTAAGTCACGCTATGGGAAATCTGTCAGAGAGATTAAAACAAAAAAAAAGTGTGAAGACATGGAGGAACAACGGGAGCAAAGCTCAGCATCTGTATCGTGATGTTCTCGCCCTCCCTTCTTTCGCTTTACGGTTCTCCCTCTCACTCCTGCTGCAGTCACTCCTGCTGCAGTCAATCCTGCTGCGTCCCGTAAAAGCAAAGGGTGTCAAGACGCCCTATGAATTTGGGAGCTAACGAGGGTTCTGTCTGGATATATTCATGCATATTTCACTATACATTCACTGATTAAGAGAGAGGAAGGTAGTCCCTTCTGTCCGGTTAGTCTCCGTTGTGTGGTCGATTTAATGGCATTATGTTATTTTTTTAAAATATATAAAATCTAAAAAGTAGATTAATACTGCTTCAAATGTACAGTATTATGAAACACACACATCATTTTTGCCAATCTGAAAGATTTGATTTTGTTTTGTGGTGAATCAGTTTACTGAGGTTGTTTTTGACGGTCAGCCAAAAGCGTGTCTATTACTCATGAAACATGGCAGTGAACATGAGGGTTAACCAGCTGGAGGCTCGTAACAAGGTAAGTCTGACCTCAACCACTTCAAAACATCAAGAATCGTTAAAATGTTTCCCTTTAATTGTAAAAAAAAAAAAAATGGCTGAAGATTTCTGAGACAAGAACTGAGAGTGAGAAGAGAGACATGAAAGGAAATCACGCCTACGTTGAAGCGATGGACGGAATATCATGTTTCTTTCTATGTCTAGAAACCAGTGAAAGAACGGCATAAAAAACAGAAAAAGTTTTTTCACAACATTTGTGAGCCACAGTTGGTCAGAGCGGATGTCAGCCTCCGGGTATCTCTGACTGCGTCCACCACAACTATACTAGCCAGTAGAAACGAATAATAACAAACGCCTCATGCACAAGCTGAGACTTCTCATTATGCATTAAAACTTATCTGAGAAGATGCAAATGCAAACGCAGCTTTTCTCTCAAGGTGCGCGCGCACACACACACACACACACACACACACAAAGCCAAAAGTCAGAGCACTTTGATTTAGATTTTGAGAGTCGTGAAGCTGTGAAAAAAAAAACAGAGCTAAAATCCATCACCAATCACAAGTCAAGGAAGTTAGGCTTTGAGTGAAGTTGCTCTTTGCCAGAGTGGCTGGTCGACTTGTTGGGAACAAGGAGGCTGCCTCATTCATCGTCGCGCCGTGATGAGTGAAGCACTCAGAGTAATGAGGGTAATGCCTTTTAACCCAACAAGCTGTGATGCATGAAGATGCCACGAGAAAGGGGCTCCTGCTTTCTGGGTGGGGGGGGTTGGGGGTCGCAGCAGGGGCAAAGGATGCACACACAAAAAACAACCCAAAAGAAAAACCACAAAACATGTTTGTCTGCTTTCAGCTTGCAGCCATGTTGATATGCAGTCGCTGCTTGTGAAGCTGTCCAGATATCAGGAGGCGTTTCCCATTAGCCGCTCCTCCTGTAAGTGAGGGAGCCGGTTAGCCTAAAAGCACCAGATGTTGTTTTACAGTGATCACAGATGGCAAAAAAAATGAACACGATTGAAAAGAGAGAGTTTGGACACACAGGGACGGTTGGTCTTTGACATTTGATACAAACAAACGACAATAATGAAGAAATTAAGACATAATAATTTACAATCCGACACCATGGCCGTCATCCACACCTTATATTGTGAGGCTAATGGTTAAAATGTTATATCTGAATGATGCTTCCAGCAGCATCTTTCAGTTCCAGGGATAGTTTTCAAATGATGCAGTGATACAATTACAGTGGTTATCGGTTCCCTTCAGACATTGTTGTCTGTCGTCAGCAGGTGCCGTCGTTTGTAATAACAGAGAACAGCTTGTAGTTTTGTGGATAACCTTTCGGTCTGACAGTGATTTATGAATTATTATTTTTTACATTACACGATTCTAAACCTCCTCATGGGTGGAGCAGCACATTTAAAAGTGCAGCGGATGTTAAGCCGGGACATGGACTCCGCGATGCTACACCAAATGCTTTTGCTCCCAGATCTGCGCGCTGCACCTTGAGTCACTGCTGGATACCCGAACAGCGGTTTGCACGTCACCTTTCACTCCAGCTTTTTAGCATTTTGTTTTAATTAATGGCTGTCACAGGAAAGAATGTTTATAGCCATTTACTGGACACCGCCTGTGCGTAGTGTAAAAGTGTAATTGGATGTAAAGTCAGTTAATAGCAGCAGCTCAGGCAGGCCGTCAGAAGGCCTTCCAAAGCTTGCTCTGAAAGTCCAGGCCACTGAGAGGGAGGGGGGGGGGGGGGGGTCCCTCTGTTCTACGGGGTTGTCGTGGTGAACGGGCAACACTGACCAAAACAACAGGATTAAAGGCTGAAGCACGATTCCTGCTGCGCCATCGCTGTCCTGTTCCAACATCATTCCAAAATAAAATGAAAGCACAAGAAAGAGCGATAGACAGCATGAGTCACCAGACTCTCGTGACGGGGGCTGAAGGACCGACCACAACAAGAATTAGCGGCGGAGGGAGGTGAGAGTAGAGGAACAGAGAAGAAAAAAGTAAACCAGTTGGGTGATTACAGAGGGGTGAAAGGAGGATGACAACAGACAGCGGGTTTTGGGGTTTCTGGCACCTTGGCATCGGTCCAGCGTTGGTGTGTGTGGGCAGAGAAACGATCGACGCAGACGGATGGCGAGGCTTTCCTGATGTCATGTGACATGTTCACACGCCACCTAATGCACCGGCGTCTCAGGCCACGCTTCCAACCCAGCCAAACACTTTTAAAGATGTCACAAGCCTCCCAGCTGGGCAGCTGCTGTTGTTGTTGTTGTTGTTGTTGTTGTCTTTCAACAACTTTCATTTCTCCCTCCAGCCTCTAAATTGATCCCTATTGATCATCCTCTTTATCTTTAATCAAAAGGCTGGAAGACTCTGTTGTTTAATAGATGAGTCTCTGCGAGAGGCACGCTCACTGCTCCCTTAGACCCGCTCTCATTCATAATTAATAAAGTAAGTGCTAATTATCTAAGCGCTGCTCCGCGCCACATATCCTCGTCCTATATATGAGAGGGAGGAGACGGAGTCAGCAGCGGGCAGGAAAAGAGACACTGAGGGGGAGAAACGGCTGGAATGAGATACAGAGTTCAGACGTGGGATTTGCCAAAGAAGATAAAAAAGGTAGAAAGACTTCAGGAAAGGATGAGACCTGTCACCTGTGGCAACGATCCACGTCCAATCCATCTCCATTTCATCATCTCTCTCATCTCCATCACATCACACACTTCCCCTCGCCCTTTTCATCTTCTTATTAGAGCGCTTCAACTTTTATGAGATTGGTAAAAAACAGAGAGAGAAAAAGAGAGAAGAGTGATGGTGACTGCAATGTCAGAAGGATAGCGAGAGAAAATGCGAGAGGACTTAGAGGGAATAATGCATCAGGCGCTTTTATATTTACTTGTCTGCAGTTGTACCAAAGTTCCTGTCCTCAGCATTCACTTCTTGAATGCCAGAAAGCGTTTCAGTCCCCGAACTGAGCGAGTGACCTTCTGGCAGGGCGGTGGACGGTTAGGACTCAGTTAATGAAGTGGCTGTCCTTAATGCTGGCTCATCTGGAGGTGGATTGACCCGCCTGTCTACCCACCACAGCCTAATACGGATTGATGAATGGATGGCGACGTGCACTGGCCGCAATAGAGAAGGAACCTGCAGGCAAGTAAGCTGGGACGCAGAGTCACTGCTTCCCACTCGCTGCTGCATGATGATGCATCTGTGACACGGTGCGAGGCATATCTGCACATGCATGGAAAGATTCCAATCCCGATTGCCTGGATTGTTAGGGCCTCAAAATCAATAAAGTAAATAGAAGTAAATACATGCACTCACACGCACAGACTGGATTAGCCCCAGCTCCAGTCTATTAATTGGTCTCTCATGTCTGTTAAACCAGCAGATGTATCCATTTATCTAAGTTAACGCAATTCTCATATCGTGTGCTTCAAACTAATTATAGGTTTTACTTGTTTTCCTCCTGCCTATAAAAAACTTTTAATAACGTAAAAACTCGACATCAAGATTATTTTAACAAGCTGAAATACATTATTATTAAAATTTTATACCAAGATGCTGCAAGAATTTGCACAAAGCTCGCGGCACCAACTCGTATTCTTTTTACTATTCACACCAGCATTTTCTTACACCCCCCCCACACTCACTGTCGCCTGCAGTCTTTATTCTCCTTTTGCTCCTTCATTCCCCGCCTCTCGTAAAAAAATATGTTAGGAGAGGAGCAAGCCGATGTGATGGGAAGCAAACACGCTGGAATATCATACATACATCGTACATACATAGTCACGCATCCCCCGTTCAAATCACACACAAAGTGGGAGGCTGAGGACAACGTGCTGGAAACCAGCACAGAGGTGAGTTTCTCCAACCAAACCCTCACAGTTTTAATTTACTCTGTTGATTTAACTCCTTTTCGCTGCCAATAACAATTTTAAAATCAGTGCCCCTTACAGACACGGCGCTTCTCCCCCCTTATCATTCTGGAGATGGTCCATCTTTCTCTTCTTCTTTTTTGCCTCAGGGCGGCTGCACCTCCGCCAGCCTTCATATCCCCAAACTCCAGCCTCATATATCTATTTCTATCTATTTCAGAACCGCCCCAATCTGTGCCCCCACCCCCCTCTCGCCCCAATCTCACTTTTACACAAAACTGAAATAGAGCTCATATTAAAAAATTACTGACCTCCTCCCAACCCCGACACCCACCCACCCACACGGCCCGTCCCGTCATCTCAGATTACACTCTAATGGTTTAAATGGTGCATTCTAGGGGAGAGTGGGGTCTGGGTGAAGGGTCCCGTTGACAATTTACGACTCACCTAAAGGTCATCCGTAAACCTTGCATCTCACTTAGGAACTTTCACTACAGCGGTAAACACTGCTCAACTTGTGCAACCGTTAATCAAATGTATTCCAACAAAATTCCCCTCTCGCCGCCATGACGACAGAAGGCTGCCGGATCAATCAAGCGGGGGGAGGGGAGACTTTAAAATAGCATCTCAAAATGACGCACTGCATTCTCAGCAGACTCGTGCACTATTTGGCAAGAAGGCCGAACAAAAATGAAATGCACGAAACGAAAATGAAGCCATTTTCCACACTTGGCTGTTAAAGCAGTGCTCCAGTGAGACTGAGCCCCCCCCCCACTCCACGGGGTGCTTGTAATTGAGCAGGTGGTATCATTTCATTGTGACTGAGCCAACGCATTACAATTATCGAGGGTCTCTACTCTCTCCCCCCCCCCCCATGGGGGGGCGGGGGCTGTTGTGATTTCACAGTGTAACGTCAAACTGTAACCAGATGAGCTCTCATTCATGTTGATCCTCAGGGATTAGCTGAAGCAGTGACCCCCGAATAAACAGTCAGCGGTCCTTGCCTTATTTTGCTGCATTATAATCAAGCGTGGTTAAAGGAGGCTGCGTGAGGAGATGCACGTCTTTTCAGTGTGGTACCAATTTATCTCCGGCATGAGGTCATTGTTAGTTAACTGGAAACTGGCCTGAAAATCAATTCTGCATTGATCAATGACCTTGATAGGGTCCGGGGGTTAGGGTTAGTTGCTAACGATAGATATCAGTGTTAATCATCCCCAAAATGTTGCACTTTGCCCGGATACCTGAAGACTTACTGTTAGTTTCATTAGCATTTTTCAGTTGGGTATGGTGGCACAGCGTTTCCGTCCTACGGGGCGATCCAAGGTTGTTACGGATCTGAAATCCGGCGGCACGTCCTCTCATGTCCCCCCCTCCCTCGAGGGATCGGCTGTCCTCAGACAGACAGGCAGAGAGGAGGGGGGGGGGATGTGATGGACTCCGCTTGAATCGCAGCAGCCAATATTTGTTTTGTGTGGAAAGACAAGCTGTGTGGCTCAGAAAATACAGAAACGAAATATACACAAACACAAACACGGCCCTTTCAATCTCCTGACACAAGCTGATCTGTGAGCTTTTTTTTTTTTTTAGATTCTAAACCAAACTGCGTATGGGTTCGGCGTTTACCTGGGAACACAAAGACCAGCAGACATTACAAGCGTATGACAGCAGAACGGAACCCTTATGAGTGGCTGCGCTGCCTGAACAAACATTGCTAACAGTCATCTAACAGATGCCAGTCTCCCTCGAGGCAGCGCCACTAGGGTTCAATCCACTCGCCTGCATGCGGGCGCAGCTCTAAAGCGCCAACAGTGGTCTCATGTGGATGCTAAATATAGGTGGTGAAGTCGGGCTGCAGGTAGTCGTCAGATGAGACCCCATTATCAGCCTCTCAATGTGTGGCTCTTGTGTTCTTCCATAATGACCGACTGTTGCACCTGTCTCTCCGCCGGGCCTCCTCTACACATGGGCACTCGGGTCAGCCTAAATATAGACCTGCTCCCTCTTTGTCTCCGTTGCCTCATGCCGTACCACTCTGCACCCCACCCCTTAAGACACACACACTCACACACGCACACACACACACCTGTTTTCAGCCTCTCATTTGGAGGTACGGTGGTCAGGCCTTGCACCCTCCTTCTCTCATCTCATCCCCTTTTATAGAAACAAGATGATATTACAGCGGGCTGGTTAGGGATCTATTGGCACCAGAGAGGAGGCCATTAAACACGACCCACTCTGATTATAGTGGTCATGCGTGTTTGTATGAGTCGACAGCAGAGCACAAGTGGGTCGGTGCCAGCGAAAGGTTTCTCCTCCATAAATCTGGGCCGTGTGTTCGCCTCGGACTGACTTGTACATCCAAATGTAAGAAATTAATGTTTTTGAAAAAGGTGACATTTAAATAAAAATGAAACAATAAAAACCTGAATGAAACCTTGATGAGGTTTTTTTTCAGCACTTGGAAATATTAACAATCAATCAATAGCCTATTTGGGTTTTTAGCATAACAGGTCACCAAAAGAAGGCCATGCAATGAGCAGATGTTCTCCTTTGAACTTCAGGTCTTTAAAGTCAGGAACATGCAGAAAGATTCTATTATTTGATTACAGTCAGTGAAATGCACCGGACGTCATGCTTTACCGCTTTGATCGATGTTGGTTTTCCTGAACATCTGTGTTGTTCAGACGACTATTACAATGCGAATTACTGAAGAATGGTACTCTGCCCTCTGTTTCTGTGCTCGGTCTGAAAGGTGATGGTGGAATAATAAACATTATGCATTTACAGGCCGGTGGAACTTCCTCGCTGTTCTTCATGCGCATATAAAATGCCGGTAGCAACGTAAGGATATTACTGACGGTCGCATTGTTGTCTGTCCTCTCCCTTCTAGTGTGCCCCTTGCAACATGTCTAATAAAAGCAGGCAGCAGAAACATCTGCAGTGCCGGAGACCAAAAGGGCGGAGACTTTTCAAGGTAATAAAAGATGAGATGGAGTGATTAGGGAAATGGCAACTGAACGACTGCGAAGCATCTCATCTCAATCCACCTTACAAATACCAGTCAGGGTTATGGCTCCTGGTGGGCAATGCATCACCTGCTCACCCTCCATTACAAGTTAGAACAGATAAAAAAATCTAATCACATCAATTCACAGCTGTAATAACGCTTTGGTAGAGAGAAACGCATCCAACATCTTCACCTCCGCACCTCCGGCTGCCAGTGATGCAGGCAGCCAAAATATTCTGCTGATAATACTGAATATAACACACTGCACTGTGTGGCCTTCAATGCCCATCTCTGTTACCCTGGAAACGGCTGTCCATGTAGTGTGGAGCAAATTCTATTCCATTGGCCCAGCAGGATAGCCACCAAATATAACTGTAAAGCATTACTTAACAGTGATGGGGGGGGGGGGGATAAGAGGTATAGAGATGAAGAGGACTGAAAAAATGCAAAGGAGGCACAGGGAGGAAAAAGAGGACACGAGGGGAATCAACGGCAAGAGATGAACGTAGATTAAAAGGAGACGGGCACAGCAGGGCCAGTGGAGATGAGGGAAGATGCTGAAATATAGAAACTAGATTACGTACAATCCTCTGACCCCCAAGTCGGCGATAACGGTACGTAGAAATCTAAGAGGACTGGAGAATTTAGATAGATAACAATATTATGGGGAGGTGGTGGTGGTGGTGGTGGAGGGGGGGGGCTGCTAATGCACACTTGGCACAGTTATGATAATAACTGCTCTGGAAGTACGTCTGATTAAACACAGAAAGTACAAGAGTTGGGAACAAGGCCAGGCGCCGTGAGCTGGTTAAGCAGATTGCCTGATCTAACTATGCTTCCCTACATCCATTCACATCCTCTCAAAGCCTCATGTCTGCTATCCTTCTCTCAACGCCCCCCCAACCCCCTCATAATGCACCTTTTGAGTCACTCTGTTTGTCTTCCGTCACTTGCCCAAAGCCAAATCCTTTTCTATAATCTTTCTTTTCTTTTGTCTTTCCTGCCCTTGATGGCCCCCGCACAGTCTCACACGTCTCCGTGAAGGGTGAATTATCGTGTGTGTGTGTGTGTGTTTGTGCGTGTACGCAGTCAGTGCGAAGGTCAGCATGGAGTCTGCAGGGAGACACAGGAGAGGAACGGCTGGCAGGGATCAAATACTGATCGATACTGAACACAGACCCCCCCCCCCTTCGCACAGCGGCTGTACGCTTTACTCAGCGTTGTCCCTTTCACACCGTCGAGGCTGTCAGGAGTGTGTGTGTGCGTGTGTGTATCAGGTTTCTCTCCTTTAGCCCACGCTGAGGGAATGGTCCTCTCCGATGAGACACGTTCATGAGTCTCACCCCCCCAGATGCCTGAGAATCATGGCAGGGCAGCTCGTGTTACCAGCCGCCTTCGCCTCGGCTGACTTTGTTCTGAGGTGAGCGACGCTACCGAGTAAAGCAGCGCAGCCCAGGGCCACGCCATCCAACGAGGGTTGAATTACCCCCTTCCAAATCCATTTGGGTGCTTTTGTGAGATCATCTGCAAGTTTCACAATGGATTTGGTCCCTAGGCTTTAAACAGGCCCCTCTCTGCAGAGCTTAAAAGCCGCTCAGAAACGCCGTTGTGTAAAGATCTCTATCGTAGAAATATGAGTCAGACGTGTCTTTTGTCGCACGGGTTACCAACATCGATGGTTCGGTTACAGAAGAAATGATCTGCAGCATCAAACGCTCTCCTCAGGAACTCACACCGCATGTAGTCTGATTACTTATGAGTCCTTGCATTACTTGCTATGCATTACATACACACTGTGTGTTTTTCTATGTATTTAACTTTATAATCCCCTCAAATATATAGGGTCAAAAAGCCCTGAAGTTATCAGAAACATTTAAAACGACCTTCTTACAGTATCTGCAGTAAATTAAAGGCCCAGCGCACGACATTTACTTTTCATTGTTTGACCTGCGTTACGCTCCCTGATTACTTTGATAGCTCCTTCAGCTGATTCGACAGAGAACACGACTATAATTTCAACGTGGATGTCTAATTGAGATACGAAGGCATCGGCCAGGGTTACCGAGTCTGAGGTCAGAAAATCTCCTCAAAATAAAAGGGGCTCGCAAGATTTTCTGATTTGTTCACTTTGCGAGCTGTGCACAGACGAGAAGCATGCGATACTGCCTCTACACCACGCACTGATTTGTTCACGTGCTTCTGGACGAAGGAAGGCGCTTCTTTGTATGTGAAAACTGAAGGCTCGGCAAGAGCTCGATGCAAGTTTCAGAGAAAGGGAGAAAAGATCCGAAGGTTTGACTGAAGCAGAGACAGAGACCGAGGAAGGAGGCGTCGACGCGAAACGGTTGCATGCAGGTAAAGATGTAAGAACACAGACGGAGAGAGGAGGCAGGATCGGTTCCTTCGTGAGAGGGTTGAGATTTTGGTACATCAGCGCCTCACCAAGTCCTCGCTGGAGACGTTATTCGCCAGCCTGTTCACTATTCTACCTTTAAATTGAGGTGCTTGTGAGAGGGCCGTGTGTTTGATGAGGGGGGGGGGGGGGGGGGGGGTTGAGGAAAACTGTCTCACTGCTCTGACTAATGAATGCCCGTCTGTTTCTTAGCCACCCCACGTAAATGCCACTTTGTCTGATGCCTTATTTCCTTCTCCACCCTGAGCTCCTGATGGCTACTCCCAGCCCCACCCAACAAGCCGCCACCTTCTCCCAGCGACATCAGCCGTTTTCTCAGGTGTCCAAGCATAAAGCACCTCTTCATGTTAATCAATAAGGGCTGAGTGAGACAATAACATTTGAAATGGGTTAAACCTTTCCCTGCTGAGCACTCACTGCTGACTGAGGGCAAATGACATTTCTGCATATTGAGTGGTTTTTAAAATGTTGGCTGTGCGTGTGAAAAAGGTTTTCTCTGCATTCCCTAACGTAGTGGATGCCAGCTTATTTTAGTATTCAGTTTCAGTAACAAGAGGCTGAGGTGAGACAATCAATTTAATTTTATGCGTATAGCATAAATTCACAAATGGCAATTTGCCTCTGATGGCTTAAAATAAAATGCATTCCTGAATTGTTGCAGTTCAATGTCCCAACAAAACATTCCTTCTGCATGTTAGCAACTATTTCCAAATGTCTTTCATTAGATGTGTATGTTTCATTAGGCTAACACTAATGGAAGAATGGTTTGTTTTGAATAATCTTCATATTACGGCGGCCGCCATACTTGAGCCACTTGATTTAAGTCAGTCAAATAACTTCAGAGCCTCCACGCACCTCCTCTAGTTATGTTTCTGCCTGCTCTTGCCATCGACAAAACCTTATTTCCATTTTGCATTCAGTGTCAATCTGCTTGGTACATCCGTCTGTCCGTATCCATCCGCAGAGACATATGAAAAGCGGCTATCTGCTCCACAGTGCAGTCGCCTAATCGGGAGCTTTGCAGGGTCTAAACAGCACTCCCACAGCAAGCGGAAGAACAGAGGGAAGAGAAAGCAGACAGAGAGGAAAATATGCCATCCTACCACGTAATCCCCGACTATCCCACTTGAGTCCCAACAGTGTTAACCTGTTTTTATTGCAGCGAATGGAGAGAATACCAATGAAAATGCACCATAACTGCACCGCTGTCAGCCGCCTCTGCTCTGGGCTGCCGCTCTCCCTTTAGTTACACTGAAGCCATTCATTTTATTCTGCGACGCTAACGTCTCTTCTCTCTTTAGATTGAACTCAGCTTTAAGCGCGATGTCTTCCTTGATTTCAGAGAAAGATTCGCTGGAAATAAACTCTGTGATTGAGAGATGCATACAACCTGTCCAGTTGCATTTTCAGTTCAGCTCAATGGGAATGGCACTGTGCAGATGTTGCTGTTGTTGGTGTTGTTGCACACAGTCAGTTACAACTGCAACAGTAAATCTATTATCTTGTCACATGCATCCTAATTGTGATTAAATTTGGGGGAAATAGATTAAATCCGGATCAATCGGCAACTCAGGAAACCGCTAAATAATGCTGCTGCAACACAGTTGCTGATTATGGCTCACTGCCACTGCTTCTTTATTAGATTATTTTGTTGAAAACCTAACACAAATTCTGTGCCATCCAATTTAACTTTGATGAAATTACGTCTTTGATGAATTAAAGACACGTCAATGAATAACTTTTGAGAAAAAAAAACATCTTCCATTATGCGGCACAGCCAAACAAATTAGAGAAACTGTAGTTTATGACCTAAAGTGAGTCCAGGCAGGCTTCAAACACAACATTCCTAATCCTCTTCATTTATTACCCAGGATTCTACCTGTCTGCCAGCCGCCCCTCACACTAAACGCCTGCCTGTCGATGGCATGCATCATTTATTTGGCTGCACAGAGATGCGCTAGGGATGAAGCGTGGGGCAACTCTTGTTTACTCCAATCGCAATCACAATCACTGCATGAAGGATATGGAGGCGGCACGAGGAGATGGAGTAGGGGTGGTGCAGACAAGATAGACGGAGAAAGAAATGGAGAAGAGAAAGGTGGTAATTGCTTGGCCAGGCTCATATCTGTGGAGGATGTGGCGTGGTTGAAAAGAGAGGGAGAGACACCGAAGTAAACAGAGAGAACGGAAGAGAGGGTCTGTTATCCATCTTCTTGGAGATCAAAGACTTGTCTGCAACCCCCCCTCATCAGCTCCAGGAGGGAGGAGCGGGACTGCATCCTGAATTTGATGTAAGGAAGTTTTACTTTTTCCTCTTCACTTTCTTCCTCTCTCCTTCCATTAGCCTCTTTGCATCCATGCACACACACACACACACACACACACACACACGGAGGGAGGGCTCTGACCAGATTACAGAGGCTATGAAGCAGAGGTCACCCACACGCCCACACATAGCAGGAGGGAGTCGATGATCCTTCATCTGCGGGACTCAACCGCACCACTTTGGCTAATCATCTCCACCATCATCCCTGCTATTCTCGTCATTTCTTTCTCCTGCACTCGCTCAAATGCACAGACAGAATGATAAAGCGCTTCCCCCTGCTTAACCTGAAAGATGGATTAAAGAGTGAAAGTATTCATAGATATTCTCCTTAATCTCCAGTGCATAGCTCAGTTGAGTGAAGGATGGAACTCAGACGAAACTTCTCCACAGAATGTTTCCTCTCTCTCTCTCTCAACTTCAGCTCCTCAGAACTGCTGCCGAGCGCCTATCTGAAAGCGCCAGTGCAATTTTTTTGCATTCTTGTCAGAGGCGGTCAAAATGCACAAACATCTGCTTGTGCCAAAGCCCCACCGGCAGGCGACAGACAATGGCCAAAAGCATTGTGGTGTTTTAAATGGTTATTTTTGGGAGCAGTGCAAGAATGGAAAGCAAAATAATAAAATGAAATGGACGGGCACAGGAGCGCTGAATTAGAGGCTGTAGGCCGAGCCAAATGAATCCATAAAATGAGTTGTAGCAGCACGGAAATCAATCATGACAGCTCTTCATCATATCAGGGGAAATACATTATTCCTTATTGTACTTCTCCAATAGGCACGAGAAGCCAAAGTGAAAAAGCGCTAGGTGAATATTGTGATCCACCACTCCCTTCAAATGGCTACCCAATTTAAATGCTAATACTAAGGTTAGCACGGGTGTGTGTGTAACATTTTATGACAGAGCAGGCAGTTAGCAGATGACAAATTGGGTGTCGACAGCGAAGAGGGAGGGGAGACGAGGCTGAGTGACAGAAACCGATAAAAAGTGAAATGCCACATCAAGTCAAGCTTCCCTTCTTGCCCTGCCTTGCTGCTGCATATCTCCCGTTTGACATGACATGAAGGAATTGGAGAATTCACTGTGTAAACATGACCTCTGACCTCTGCTTATCCAATACGCCATCAGAATGCCCCCCCCCCCCCCCGGCGCCATCTCTGAGAGGAGCAGCACGTGCAGGAGAGCGTCCCCATTAGACCTTCTCTGACTCGGAGCCACAGCGGATCGCCGTTGATGGAGAGGGGGAGAGATCGAGGTCGCTCATGTCTTACAGCATGAAAAGCAGCAACATAAAGTGCCTTCTGAGACAACTGGATGCTCCTCGCAAATGTTTCTAAACAGAGATTCTGAAAATGTAAACTGTTTGCTTCACTCCTAAAATCACAACACAATTTAGCAGAAATCCAGCGCTATAGTGACCAAAAGGTGGGATACGTTGTTAACCCCCCATCCCCAAGTTATTTCAGGTTGATTCCGTTTCCTTAATCAGGAGCTACTCTGCCCTCAGGGTGTGATGCTGCATGCAAAAGAGAGAGACAGAAATTGAAGAAGGGGAAGAGAAGGGGTGAGATTTATTTTACAAGACAAATGGGAGCCATATGCATCGTTGTGCTGTGTACAGCCAAACACAACGTAGTGTTACCCCATCATTCTCCATCCTCTGGCAGCTCGCTGCTTATTCTTTGCCAACGATCTCCTCTCACTCTCGATCCCTTCACAAAGGCCAAAACAACACAACCAAATCCAAACAAATAAGAATCTGAGCCGATCCGTGCCATGCAGCTCTGACCCCCCCACATTACTCTGCTAATGGTATGGCCACAAGCAGTCGTAAGGTTAATGAACCAGCGGTATGTTATTACCTAGCTGCTGTTGCTATGCCTTCCACAGCACCGCGGCTCGGATTCAGTGTCACATAGCAGCTCGGAGCTTCAAAGCAAGCGTCTCTGCATGCCGAGCACTTAACATAAATGCATTGGATTGCTGGGAGGTACAGCAGAAGTCGGTCTGCAATTTAAGCGAACAGATTTGGACCCGAGGTAACGTTTGATAGGTCCATTTATGACGGCCGAGACATGTAGACGGACCCATTTAACACGCCATGCTTTGCTCAAACGCATCAAGCTGCAATCTTGCATGCCCGGAGTCAATCTGTTTTCCAAATTGAGACTTTCTAATTGTCAGAGCTGAAAATGCCTGATCTTATCTATAATCTAATTGCTATAACCCAATCAGGAAGAGTCTGACTGCTTACATAAAAAGCTATTGCAATTCTTGTCTAGACTATAAACACACCAGCTAACAGACCCTCCACTGTTAGCGGTGTTTCTTTGGTAATGCCTTGCTTTCAGCATCTAGCTGGGTGGCTAATGGAAGCGGGGGCTCATTTTAGCGTGACTTGTCGATGCCGGGAATGAGTAAGCTGAACGAGAGGAGGGGATTTTTGGATAATATAAACTTATCCCGGTGCCCTGCAGGGGTGTTTATGTCTTTGTCTCACCTGAGTTGTGTTTAATAATGAAAAAGGGCCACATTTAAAAGCACTCGCACCCTGTCAAACTCTCCGCCACTGGAGTGTTTTCATTTCAGTTGTAAATTGTACTGGGATGTAAGTGGTGTGTGTGTGTGTGTGTGTGTGTGTGTGTGCCTGGTAAGTAGAAGAGTCCTGGAGTGAGGCGCTCGCGACCAGCATCGCTCATCTCCCACTGAGACCGCAGAGACGTCTTCGTAAGGAGACGTGGAGTTTAATGAGAACAAAGCAGTGTCAAATAGTGAGGCAGGATCTTCCTCTTTCTTCCTCACCTCAATTTACTGTGATATTCACCGAGGGGTCCAGTGCCGTGCACAGATATATCCCTTTTTGGATGTGTGTGTGAGAGATGTGGCATGTTTAAAATGTGTGTTCAGGGTAAGTCTCTGAAGCCATTCCGCTCACAGTGACAGAGTGAAAGGACTTTAAGTATATCTCATTGCCAGCAGACACTGTGTACAGTAGATTTTTTTTCTAGATCTGATTTATCCACATCCCAATTGGCAGGCCACAACACTACATCTCATCCAGAGTGGACAGCAAACCATTCAAGCGCTGAGACCATGTATGTCCTCTGATTCATGCTATTTTACTGTCCAACCGAGAGAGCGAGAGAGAGAGAGTAAAGTCAAGGACGGAGAGAAAACTTTGTGAAAGTCAGTTCTATCTGTTTGGGAGACTTGATGATTTGCTTCTGTTGACATTTGTATTTTATATTTGATGTAATCTCTATTTTTTTTTTCTTTCAACCTCGTTGTAAAAGCAAGAATAATATTGCCCCGAGTCCCCCCCCCAGCCGACTGAAGGCCATGATAAACCGTCCTGACCAAATGCATCACTGACATTTATATCAGAGACATGTGGGAAATGAAAAATAGTGCCGATGCAAGACAGAGAGAGAAAACGATTGCAAGCAACAGCGGTAAAAGCAACAGTCGAAATCACTCAGATTGTACGTGATCTTTTGATCGCTGTCTCTCTGCAGCTGATTAACACCGAGGCCTTAAGGCAACTTTGAGAATGACAGTTTTGAAGGAGTATTTATGCTCTGCATTAAAGAAAGATACAGACAGAACCTTCTGTGCAGCCGTTGTAAATGGGGGTATCCATTTACATACACAGAGGGGCTAAAAAGACCAGATCCACTGGTAGATGGGTGTCAGATGGCACATGTTGTATTATTACTTAATCCCCTTGACCTCAGAGGGGCGCAAAAGGCTGGTGTTGGGCAAAGATTACTGAGATCCAGCTCAGTGAAGAACACGTTTCGCCTTTACACAAGGCCAATTTGCACAAGAGCCACCGTGAGACAAGGTCTAACGAAGTGAAATGTGCGGCTCTGCAGATGTAGACCACAGTCATGCAGACAGGAACTGAGGAACTCAGGATGAAGCTTGAGCAGAAGCAATGAGGGGAATTCTTGGCCCAGATTCATTAACAGAGAGAGTGGAGAGAGAAAAGGAGGAAGAACAATAACAAGTGCAGAGGCTGTGATTAAAAACAGGAAAGAGAGAACACAAAGTAGAGCTCTGAAACATCCATTTTGACAGCGAGGGATGAGACGACATAATGAGAAGGGACAGGGCAAAGAGGAAGGCAAAGGCAAAATGTCAGGGTGCAGGCTAGATGGTAAATCGTGTACAGTGGTGAAGGCATGAAGGGTCAGAGGGCATCTGCATCGTCTGCAGGTTGTAAGCTGGAGTCAGCAGTGGCAGAGCACAAAGAGGCGGGATATAATCTGTCTTCCAAAACCACAGAAAGCCGTTTTCCGATGAGAAAGAACTCATCGGAATACTGCTTGGACTAGGAAGAAGACACAGACAGTGGGAAGGGAAAACCACAGCAGCTCGGCATCTGTTCGGTATGTATTATTCCTGATTTGATGGCAATCCGGCATAAGAGAAAGGGGAAGAAACCCTCATCTGAATAATTGAGATAGTAATTAAATTTAATATATATACAGTATATATTTAAAGGATTGAGAAAAGTGTTTTCCTTTAAAGGAATTATCCACATCCTTCATTCTGGAATCAAAATGCGACCCTCAGACCGACAGCGAGAACAAATACGCTGGTGGGAAACGGTCGTGGTTCGTTTGTGGACTGGGGCGGATGTTAATCATTCCCACCACTGGCTTACAAGAACCCAGCATGCTGTGTCTGACAATGTTCCCACGCCATTTATTTAGGGATTCTCATCAACATTCTCCTTCTGTTGGATAAAAAACACCCTCGCACACTACCACACACACACACACACTAGATAAAAAAGTGTGCAAAGGTGTGTATTACTTGTCAAAGGAATTGCATTTTGCAGGTGCAGAAATGGCAGACATGGGGACAAAAAAAAGTGACAGAATGTGCATATCAAAGAGTCGAGCACGTGAAGTAAACACAGTGACTTATGATTAAGAGTTCTGTTGTCTCCCACAACAAAGAAAAACTTCAAATTGATCCTGAACTTGGTACTTCCACTCATTCCTGCTTTGGTTCCCAGCATTTGTTGCTGGGAGAAAACCAAACAGCCTGAAACGAGTGGCAAGATTTTTCTGAAAGTGTCTCTCGTGAGAGGAGTTGGAGGGTGGCAAGACTGTTCACCTCATTCGAATTAATCAGCCTGGAGAATCAGTTTTAGTTAATTAACTAAGTGGCGTCTCGGGGCCCCGTTTTTTTTTTTTTACCACTAGGCGCCAAACTCCATCAAGCCACCCAGGTGTCTCAAACGTTCGCTTCGCTGAGACTGCCCCCCGGTCTCAGGACGATAATTGCGTAACGGTGGCGGCGGGTGGGATACGCACACACAAAGAATGATAAACATGCAAAGGAGGAGTGCGGCTTTCCCCTGGGCTTATTTCCTTATCCTCGTTTCCACTTATTTAGCCGTCGTCGCAATTCAACGACAGTTTATTTCTAATTGAATTGTGGTTTCAAGGCTGTGTGCTGTAATCTCCAGGTCTCTTCTCTCTCAACTACACCCAAGCCTTAGCCATGGAGAGCAGCAACAACCTCTCGCCAAAACTCGAGCAATCTATCTCATTTATTCTTGCTTCTTCTCCTTTTCCCTCACACTGCTTCTCTTCTCTGCTCCAAATTCTACAATTTGCCCTGCTGGGCCTTGGCAGGAGGAAACCGCAGTCTTCCACGAGGAAAACTTCAACACTTCAAGCTCTCAGTATAGGGGCCTTTACTTCTTTCCTCTCCTGCCATGCACCAAGTTACATTCTTCCAAAGGCATTTATGTGGCAATGGAAAACATTTTGGAAGAGACTGGGGCTCTCCCTCTGCTCAGTGCACCAGCTGACACTACAGAAAGAACAGAGTGGATGAGGAGAGGAGAAACATGTTGTAGTATGGCCTTTGGTCAAATTCCAGGTCAAACTGGACAGAAACACTAAATCACACACACACACACACACACACAGTGTGTGCCGTTTGCTCCACGCTGTGGAGAGACACAGCCTCCCTGGCTGAGCTGGTCTTCTTCCAGGCGAACACACACTGAAGTAAATGAGGACCATTACCCTCATTCACTCTCACTGACCTGAGACTCACCTGCTCCAATGACTCCATTGACACCAGCGATGTAATTGTTTCTGATGGCCGGAGGCTTCAGTTAGGTCAATGGTGGATAGACAGAGGCCAGTAATACAATGACTTAAGAGAAAGGAGTCCAACCAGTGCGGAGGATCGGGGGGGGGGTCACCCTTACCCTGCGTTCACACCAGATACACAAGTCGTGCATTGGAGTCACGTCTTTCGATGTGACTGCAGAGTCCTGTAGCATAATGCTATGTGACACAAGACATCGTATGCTCGATCTATAGCAGAAAGAAATGCTTGCTGCATCTGAGACTGCATGCTGTTTTGTCGTCCAGAGCAGAAAAGCACTGCCAGGACGCTGGGGAGGAACGGAACGGCGCTCCTGTGCAGTAGGACAAAAAATGCTGACAGAAGGTTTGACTGACATTTGCTAAATAGCCAACTTAACACTGCATTAAGAAAAACCTCAGACACTGACATGTTGCATTATTTTTACACCATTTACTCGTTCAAGTTTAAATTTCAGGTCTAATAATGTTGTTGTTTTTTAATAATTCAATAAACTCAGGAGTATGGAGTACGAGTATGATTTAAGTGTTGACTTTAAATGTAAATTAATTTACCGACTTTTCTTTCTGAGTAAAGGGGACAGGGGGGTATCTTATCTTTAAATTGCAAAGACTCTTGCTCCTAAATGTGTCCTTGCACTATAAATAAAGCTTGACTGAATTAAGCAGATGGGATCTCGATTCTATATTAAGCCTGCAGGGCATATATCTAGCAGGTTACAGTGGTCTTTATTAAGTAGCACATGTATTAAAAATACATCAAAACACAGCAACAGCCAGGCCCAGAATAATTCCCAGTTTGCTGTCATAAGGCTAAGTAATGAAGGCACACTGAAATAACAGGCTATTCATGTTGTGTTCCAGTTGTAACAAACAAATCCTGATTGTAATCGGGACAGTGTGACGCTCGGGGGACTGGCGTTTCCTTTCCACCAAAGTCGGTCTGCATTTTAAACAGCGTCTGCACAGCATCTAATTATCACAAAAACTGCTTTCACGTTAAGCATTACTGCTTTTCCCCACCCATTCAGGGACAACCCTGAACCAATTCTCTAGTTTGCGCAAATGTTCTCATTTTCTTTTTCCTTTTTTTGACTATCTAGTCAGCTATTTCGTGCACCTCTGTCACCTCTCCAACATCTCTCCAAGAACACAAGCTTCATCATCTTTAAATATAACTTCCTTACAACAACAACAACTACAGAAATTGCATACAAATGTACCAACTGGTAAAACATATTCCACTTGCTTACGTAGTGTTTCGATACTTCTTTCAACTACATTTATGATGCAACGTTTACCACAACATTTCAAATTGCTCATTAGGCTTGTGCACAGCACTAAGTGAACCTTGAACATATTTCGTGAGCATTGACAATTGAGCAAGTCCAAGGGCAAACACATTCCTCATAGGCGAAAGCACCATTCCAATAAGATGGAAATCCATTTCTGACCGAGAATGAGGGGTCAGAGGTCGGCACACTGCCGTCAGAGTGATCTAAGACACAAGTGACTCAACATGAGTGGGCACTCTGAGTTTCACACTTGTGTGCCAGTAAACACTTTAGCCGGTTGGCTCCTGATTGTTGCCCACTCTTTCCAAGTGCATAATCAGTCACGTTAATGAGAATGGTAATGTGATGCAGAAGAATCAGTCCAGGTCCTCGGGGTTGGGTCCTGGGAGGCTTGCGATGAGAAACTAACTGTCTCGACCGTAGACTTGCTGAGCATTAAGAATTAAGCAACCCCAACCTCGGAACGAAAAGGAAATGCCCAGACGTATACATATACCGATATACACACTATAACAGTATTTGGCATCTGCTAAGAGGATATCAGCGATGCTATGCTATGCTCACGCGTTCGCATGGCTTGAAACGACCCCGTCCGGAGCTCGCACAGATAGTGTGTATGTTCCTGTTCCGGGGAGATGTGATTATGTACTAAAACCCAGATTGTTTCCAGTGCTCGTCTCCCACTTGTGTCTGTGTCCCCTGGCGTTGAAGTGAAGGAGAACTACCGTCCCAAACAGCAGCAGCGGGTTGGACAAAGTTCTGTTCAGCCTCGAGTCAAAGAAAATGTCATCTGTTCAGTGAAAGCATCGGCGGTTAGCTGCCTTTATGGCCAGCTGTGAGCACGCCCCACACACACTGTGCTGCAGTGTGTGTGTGGCGGGATGTGTGAGGGCTTTTGTGTCTTTATTCAATCCGACTTGTGTCCCACTCGCTCTCGCTCTTCTTCTCTCCAGGCGCTCCATTAGTTTTTGATACTAGAGTAATACCCAAAACTTGCCAGGGGCTCAGCGCCCCCCCCAGCCCAGAGCGGCCCACGGTGAACATCACCTCTTCGGCTTTTCGGTTGGCTCGCAGCCTGGTGTACCAAACAGTGCTAGCGAGCATTGAGTCACCGAGCCAGCGTCAGTATTGTGTATTTGTGTGTGCATGTGCATGTTTGAATGTATTTTGTGTACGTGTGTGTGATGAAACCCAAAGCTCCCTTCCCCGTATATCCACTATCCAGGAAATCGATTCATTTCAATCAGGCAAGTATCCCTGCAAGAGATCTTGATTGCTAATCGAGGGGCCTCCTCCAAACACACACACACACACACACACACACACACACACACTTTTCCCTATCTGTTCTGTTTCATACTTTTACATTTGTAATCCTCGCCCCATTTGTAATTTTGCTTCTGCATGTTATCCTCAAGAGAGAGAAACTAATTTCAGCAGTGAAAAGGGATTATCAGATGCAAACCCCTCCACCCACCTCCAGACAAAGATATTGATGTAGGCTTTTCAAGGGAACAAACAGAGACGTAAAGCCTGCTTCAGCCTGGATGCCGACTCTCGGGGAAGAATCAAGTCACCTGCCACACTAGCAATTACTTCTTATCAGCACCAGGGAGCCAACTTGACAATGGTGGGAGAAACGCTGCTCTGATGGCCCGTAAGAGAAGTGACTGCAGAGAGCAAGATCAGCTTCCCCTCTTTTCCTTTTGAGCAATTTGTGAAAGACAATGTGATGAAAAAAATAAATAAAAAGCATCTAAGTGATGTATCCATTCTGTGTGTGTTCGTGTCACATAAAGACAATGACTCATGGAAGCCGTTAAACGGGAAACAGGCCTACGAATAACCGGCGACACTGTATTAAGACCAGAACATGTAGATGTTATAATAACCTCGAGCTTCCCAAGCTTTACATTTTGACATAAAGCCCTGCCTGCTCAACTAAATGGAGCAGACCCGTGCAGAAGAAGAAATGGAAGACGATGTTCGCAGCCAGCTGGTTAAAGCCTGCAAGACAGTAAATTAACCAACCGATTATGATTCGAGAAGCAGCAGATGAGATGAATATAATGCATCCAATTAACAGAAGAGACAGCAATCAAACCCCGGCTTCCAGCGGTGGCTACCCTCTGCCTTGAAAGCAGCCCCATAAAGCCACTGTTCCATTGTCACTCATTTACCACTTCAGCATCGTATATCCTGTGTATTTTGTTGTTGAATTTGTCGACTTCGCCCTCGTTGTCACAGCCTGTAAAAGAGCGAGGAGAGGCAAGGTAACGCAAGGCTGGCTGGCAAGGAAGCAGACAGTAATTGGTTCAGATTTCTTTCGGTCTTTGTCGTGTGAAAGGGGACAGACATCTGGACTAAAGAGCAAACACCGACTGAGTTCTCTCCTCCATTATAGCTTGAACTTGGAGCCGTCAGCCCGACAGCGCTTCAAAGATGCTTTGTTGTGGCCATTAATGGTGCTGATGACAGCAGCGGGACTCTGGATGCCAGGTAAAGCGGCTCGAGCCCAAAAAAAAAACAACGGCAGGGACTAAAAATAATAATAATAAAGACTGGCCACCAGATAATGGTGGCTTTGTCCCATATGAGATAACTTTAAAACAAAAAGTCAGCAGCATTTGGCATGATGACTCGGCTCATTGGTCGAACGTCTCTGTCACAATGAGATCACGAATTACAATGCTCGTCCTCTCCAACACGACTACAAGAAAGAAAAAAAACGGGTCACTGCCTCCTCACTCATCGCAGCACCCCTTAATGTTTCACGGGTACTTCACAGATCTCCAGCACGGCCACAAGAGCTGGCTTTCTGGAATTTTCTGCCTTGTTTATTACTTCAGTTTAGACTCCAGGATCGAGTTTCCGTGCGCTGCTGCTGAGTCTGTATAGAGCTCTGCAGAGTGGCTGCTTTGTGAAATGAAACAGACAGAATGAGGAAGGCTATTTATGGGAAGCCGAAAAGGTGAGAGCAGACCCAACGTCCCGACGAGGTGCGGTGATGACGTAGCCAGGTGAGAGCAAAGGCACAGTGGTCGCAGGGGTCCGATCAATACACTGCAAGTATAGAAACAAGCAAGCTGGAACCAATACTTAAACATTTTGGCACAATTAAAAGGCCAACGCGCAGACATTTTAATCCCACGAGGTGCCACGGCTCCTCACACTATATTTAGAAGAGCAGGCAATACACAAATTCAGCAAAGGCCACGTAATAACAGCATTAAGCACAGTGTTTCCGTTCACCGAGTTGCAGACAGAGCCACACTGCAACATCCTGTAATTGAGATAAAACAACCGAGCACTCAAATGTCAAGGAAAAAGGATTAGCGAAGGCTTTGTCACATCAAACAAGCCACCGTACGCTGGGAAGCGCTTTCAATAATTTGTGTGTTTATTTATACCATCTACACACACAGAACTTCCCACACTGGCGCCGTCATGCTCAGACAAAGACGCTGTATGCACCTACATGCTGGGATAATACGGGAACAGAGGAGTTTTGTGGATGCCTGACAAGACATGTTTAAAATAATGTCAGTTAAATGGCATTGGTTTATTTATGCTTCTTTCTTGTGCTCATAGATTAGCCTTTTTTCCTTTCAATTTGTACGGATCAATGACGACAGCTAGTCAGGCCCAAGCACAAAAAGGACCGCGTTCCCTTCAAGGACAGAGGCTGATAAATGTCTGCAAATGTGCTGCATGAGTCAAGCTCAAACACTCCTCCATCACACAAATATGTATATCCATCGTCACCATGTGGGAGGTGTGTGTGTGTGTGTGTGTGTGTGTGTAGGCCCATGCATGAGTGTGATGTACGCGGTGGTCATCTCAGTGGTGGAGGTGGCAAAGCAGAGATGAGCTGGATGGCGAGGGAGGAGATGTGGGATAATTCTAATATTTGCACTGAAACAAGTCTCAGTGAAGGAGACCTATGCATCAAGGATCTACGATACAAACACACACACACACACATACACACACACACACACATACAATCCTTCGTGCATTCTCCTTCCCACAGAAAAGACATGCAAGCAAACAAGTAAATGAAAGCAAAGGGGGTAAAGCCTGGCCGGAGCTCTGAATGTCATAGTCAGTCATTGGAGCCTCCCTCTTAGTGATGCAGACAGAGCGCCATTCTGATTGCCCCACCAGTCAAGCCAAGGGGTGAAAAACATTTACATGCAAATACAAATGACCCACTAGCTACAGTGAGCACGCTAGTGATGGCATTTTGAATGCAAAGCAACCACACACACACAAAAAAAAGGATCTGGCACAGTGGACTTGCCAATCAACAGCTCTATTGTATCGGCAGACAGGCTTTCAAAGTCGCTGCTATGCGTGTTGGATATCAATTATTATTATTTTTGCATTTGTGGCTTATCGGTTTGGGGCTGCTGTTGTTACCACTCCCTGCATGAAATGAAATTCATGTTAATGAATTCAAACCAGGAACATAACGTACTGCATTAGCAGATTTGCTTTGAAGAAGATTAAATCCTTTCTATCGTTCCCACATTACGGTTCAGCATCCAGTCCATCCTCCCGGAACCCGCTCATCTCTGACAGCAGGGCTAATATCATTAATTAACCATCTACTTCCAATTTGAACAAATAGAACCCATAACCTGCCGTAATGAAGTGATGGCATCCGGGGGGACAGATTGCCCGTGGACTGGTCGGTTACCCAGGGTTCTTGGACGGGGGCATCTGCTCTCTTCCTTGCTGTCACACACAACTTGGGTATACGCGGATCAGGAACCGACCGGCTGTCATCAGACCCCAGGCCACGTCCTGTGATTCCCACCCTTAGAGAACACATTCTACTCCTCATTTCATCTCTTTATCTTCTTATCCCTTCGGATCACATCAAACACCACCTTCCCTTCAAACCTTCTCCGCCTATTGACAAAAGTCCAAATCACCGTTCTTCTGTTCTCTAACCTTGGCACTCAGCTTTTAGCTCTTTGCGTCACTTTCGTCTCATCTTTCACTCGCTGGCTCCGGTTTTCTTGGCTAAAATCCACTTTGAATGTGTCTATGAGGGCACGCACACATGCTTAGTAGATGAGCAGACGCACTGCACAGCAAGACCTCTTTGATTCGGCTCAGCAGAGACCCACGGCGAGGGCTGTACATTAATTGGTGCTGCTGAACCCGTTAATTTAGGCAAGTACATTCAAGGGTCTACTTTCCGACAGAAACAGAGACTGAACACGCATCCGCTCCAGAGTAAACCTGTCCACTACTTTCCCCTCTCTAATCCCCCCCCCCCCCCCCCTATACTTATCCAGACCAGCTTGACCAATCGATGTCGCCACTTCTTCACCTGCAGCCCAGTCCTACCTGTCAGAAGGTGTCTGCTCCATCGCCTTCACTTCACCGAGTGCCTATCGGCCAGTGCCAGCAAGCCAGGGTTTTTTATTTTTGTTTCCCTTTAGCATGACTAACTCCCCCAGGTCAGTGGACATGTTAAGCTATTAATTACCCATGAGAACAAAACAAGTGGTAAAACGAGCAGGCATTTATGTTTTAAAGAGTACAAACGTAAAACTGGAGCCCCAGTGGGACACACAGAGGCGGCGGCAACAATCGCTGCAGCCGCAGCCGTAAACAATGCTGTCAACGGCGGTAACAGACAACGGCTGCGAGGACATTCTCATTTTGTTTTTGCAGCTTCTCAGTGACCATAAAACTTCAGCATACAACCATCTGAGCTGGAAGTTCCCTGAAGAAATTAATCAGCTATAAAACAGCAGCAGGATAAAACCGGTCTGGCCCACAGGGCAATGTTTCTTCAGATTCACACTGTGCTGATGTGGGAAATGATTTCGTGTGTGTGTGACCAGCATCCTTTCTGCAATGTCTCCCACCATCTAAGTCGTTAAACTCGTCCTAATTAATGGCCTGCTTGGCAATCATAGCAACCTGGCATGGAAAATGAAACCAAGGAGGTGTGTCTGGATGTTATGATAGCAATAAGCTTTGCTATATTTATATCATGTCTGAGGAGAAAACCCATAGACTTGCTGCTGGGGCTGAACATGCTGCTCCAAACGCTGGGCTTGTGGTGCCTTGTTACTTAACATTTGTGTATATGCAAGTGGCGTGGCCCGATGTGCCAGTGGGTATTCATGCATTCGAGGTGGTTTATATGGGATTGGTCTATCCCAGGGGTCGGCAACCTAAGACACGTGTGTAGGTATTTATATTGACATGCGGAGAGTCAAAAAATATTGTATTTTATTGTATATGTTAGGATAATAACTAAAACCAACTGCTAGCTGGTGCTGCAGCAATGCATGTCGCTCTGCTGAGCCAAGTATTTACAGTCGTTTGTCCTTCGTAGGGCACCGTAGGTTACTGCTGTTCTCCGGAGGGCTCCACAGTTTCTCACAGTGAAACAAGGAAAACCATTCACTGACGGAGAATACATGAAGGAGGCTTTCCTATTGACTGTGGTAAGTTTGTGTGTGCGTGTCCTACACAACACTTATTTATACCTATAATGGTCAACTAAGCACTTAGTAGTTAAATAAACATGTTTAAATACTGCAAAACAAACTGCAAAACAAATTGTAAATACAGATAATTTACAAATGATTTTATTAAAGAAGTAAGTGTCGGCACTCTGGGCTTGAATATACAGTATTGTAAAATGGCATGCATCATGAGAAAGGTTGCCTATCCCTGGTCTATCCTCATCCTTCCTTGTTGTTAGTCCCTCCTCTCCTGGGCCCCATTTGACACAGACTCCACAAGAGCGTGAAAGACATGATCCGATGATGTATCTGTGCACGTCACAGAGACGGAGAGGGAGGGAATGCCATCTGAATACAGCCTAATGACGAGCAAACAGCCTGTGAAAAACCTCCAACTCACACACTTTGTTCAATCGTGTCCAGGAAGTAAGTTGGCGTCCTCAGTCATGTGTGCTTGTCTTTTCATCCTGACTACCACAGTATTACTCATGGTCTGCTGCCAGCAGGATGGACTTTATACTCATGGAAATGTCTTTTCCACTGCTGCAGAGGACAGACGAACGCCCTTACCTTACTCAAATAAAGGAAAGACACAAACACAAGAGAACGTACAATAAGCCTACATGGTACGCCAGTTTTACCGACGGAAAGCATCTTTATTCAACAGCCACTCGGCCTATGGTGATAGCAGCTGCATTCTTTGTTCCTGTCATACTGCGCCACCTCAGGCTTACGCAACATGATGTCGCTCCAACTTCTCCAAGACACTCCGTCACAGTTAAAGGGCATAGACAAAAATATCAAAATCAGAGAATTTACCAATTCTGACGAGAGACTAGCTCGCAGCTGCCAATGAGAGAAACCGCCGAGAGGAAGAATTCTTTAAAGGAAAATGAAAGCGCTCTCATTATTGACTGTATCGGGCTTCCTTCTTTGAACTGTCTCATCTATTCTGACTGCCTTGCCTGGCTGCGTAAAAAGCCATGGAGTCGGAGAGATGAGAGTGAAAGGAAGACAGCGCTGGAAAAACAAGTGATTAAAAGATAAAAGGGAAAGAGAAGATGATGAAGGAGCAGTGGTGTGCGATTAGATGGCAGAAGTGTTCCTGGTGGGCTAAAGCCAGTATTGGATTTTAATGGGGGGGGCTGGATGATCCTTGACCCTTTGAGCCAGTGGTACCACTTTAATGCAGATCAAACTACCAGCACCCCCCCCCCCACACACACACACACACATCTGGGCTTTGTAGGTGAGGTGAGGTGTGTGAGGGCTCCCAGGGTCACCAGCAAGCCTGTTTATCCCGCTGCTATGGCAACTCCAGCACTAGCCTTGGGCAAAAAACAAGAAAATATCTGTGTGTGTGTGTGTGTGTGTGTGTGCGCTTGCTAGAGAATTCTAAAGGCAAGGTGTAAGATTCAATTTAAGTCTTCAATTCATACATTTCTAAGAGGTGTCCTAGCCCCCCCCCCCCGCCCCCCCCCTCGCAATGCAGGCCTGACCTAAATCACCAGGCCCGCCTTTTCACCCTCTCTTTCTCCCAGCTTCACATGCTAAGTGGGAACATTGTTCCGGTCAATTTGTCCCATTCAGGGTCCCAGTGGACAGTGTCCCCTCCATGACAGCCTGCAGACAGAGACCACACTGCCTGAGAGGGCTTGACATCAAGGGTCCAGAGGAGACGGAGAAGGGGCGGGGGGGAGGAAGTGCATGGAGGAAAAGAGGTGGGGGCCACGAGAGAAGAGAGCATGCAATGAAGGGGAGTAGCGGTATGAAGGAAGAATGTGCAAAAGAAAACAAACACAGACATATTATGCTGAAAAGACAGAATGACGGACAAAAAGGAAAGAGGCCAGGTTTAACAAAAGCCCCCCCCCCCCCCCCCCTAGCCCCGGCAGCTCGACAGTGTCTCCGAGCAGCCCGTCAGTCTCCCGTGAGATGGACGTCGATGACGACAGCTCCGCTCCTAGAGAGGACACTTCTAATACATCTGCCTGAGAAGCTCAGCAGAGATGAATGGAGATTCAAGAGTTTGTGCACATATGTTCAACGCAATGATGAAATGTACTGAGAGCCACATGTTTATCCCATGACTCATTTTTGCCGGGGGGGACAAAACTCAGCCAAACACACATTAAAAGGTTCTCTGCACTGAAGGTCACGCTCCTTAATTTATCTCTAGAGACAGAAGCACTACCAGGACAAGAATCCTGCTGTTAGCATTTTATTGATTATTTTAAAAAATAAGTTTGCTGTTTTTTTTAAATGACATGAAACTTTTAAATAAATAAAAAAAGTGATATTTATGGCTATGAGTGCCCCGTGTGACGTTCAATTGATCTGCCATTTATTAAGGCGGAGAATGAAATCATAAAGACTTCAAAAACCAAAAACAATGTGAATGGCTACACACTCTTCCCACGAGATACACTGAGAAGATGATTAAGCTTTACCTTAAATCTCAAGTAAATCAATACTTTCGTGAAGGCGGAAGACCCACAAGAGACAGATTAAAACAAAGAAGTGAAGAATGAAGAAGCAGAGGCCAGGATATTCTGACTTTAAGCCCAAAAACATTGGATTAGTCACGTCTTTCATTAGACTCCCCCCCGCCTCTCCGCACCTTCAGTTTCTAACGATCAATCTAATTATTTTCATAGGCCCAGAAGAGCTGCTCATTATTAATAAAATTACTATTGTTTTGCTAAATCTGTGTCCTTTTAAATGAAAGAACTAAAGAAGCAAACATTTAGATCATACATTTTATTTATTTATTCAGCGTTGTCTGAATAATTTAGATATTTTTTTTATTTCTAGGCTAGCGCTGCACCAAGGCCACAGGTGACGTAACTCCAGCAGTATGGAGGTGGGGGGGGGGGGGGGGGGGATGAAGTAATTGTGTGAAGACACCTGTTATTTTAGCACATGGGGTGCAACACTTGCTCAAAGGCAAGGGGTGCAGAGACGGCTGCTGGCGTCAGAAACGAAGCGCAAACAGGCCGCCCATTCAGCTGATGCTGGCCAATGCTGAATCCCACTTGTTTCGGGCACAGGCAGACCGACTCACACACACATGCACACACACGAAGTCCACACAAAGCAGGAAGGCGAGCAGACGCAACGTAACAAAACAAGCTTCTCTCTGATAGACATTGACAAATTCTGAGTCGGTCTTTCTCCATTTATAATGACACCCTAAAACACACACAAACAACTGCTCAGACTAATTGGCGATACAGACTTCTGAAGACAATTAGGATCTATCCAGGGCCTGTGTGTGTGGTGGGATGCCACAGATCTCCCAAAATGAACTAACTTTATAATAAATCACGGCGCACGGCTTGCCAAGGATTATCCGTGCTCCAGTGAGCAGTTTGTTAAGCTTGCAGGGAGAGGCACCGGAGATCGCCAAAAACTGACATCAGTACTGGGACCTTGGAGCAGTGAAACCCCCGGACTGGTTTCCTGGGTACACGTTTAGCCTTGTTATCTGAATTCCCCATTCACACAAATTCCTGCTCCTGTGTTCGGCTTTCACTTGGAGCTATTGCTTTTTTTTTTTTCTTCCTCCTGTTAGCTTTCTCCACCCAGCACTCAGGAGTTCTGTTCTAACATCAGGTACACTTCCTTCAATTGCTTTCCCTTATGTTTGCCTTACTTATCTATGCAATCTCGCCCCCTCTACTCAGTCATTTCTTTTGGCAGGAATAACGGCTCCTACAGCACAGTCTGGGTATTTATATACTGACTGAGAAAACACTTGTCCTCCCTCTTTTCCTCTCTCGCTCCAACTCTTTTCATACCATATTTTAAAATCGTTTAATTCAAATAAAAGTCATTTTCTTTACAGATGTGAACCTTCTCGACGGGGCGCAGCGAATGAGCCGCAGACTCTGACGTTTATTTACCATTTCACTTCACATGCTCAAAACTCTGCTGCACTTGATGAAATGAAAGCACATATTTTATTGAAATCACCTGAATCACCAGCAAAAGCTGCTATTCTCTTATTGCCAACTCATAAATTGCTATGTCCTTAGCATCTGTACAAATCAAGACTTGATCCATTAAAATAAGATTTGAGATTCCATCAGACAGGTATCTCCGCTGTTGTCGATTAATTAAGTCCCTGCATGTGATAGAGCTCCACTCTCTTCCTCTCTTATACCGAGGACGCTACAGTATCTTTCTCTTTTCATGTTTCACATTCCTTCCCTTTCACCCCTTATTTTATGTCCCTTTGTTTGCAATGCTGTTACCTTAAAACACAAAATGTAATAGTGCAGCGGGCTACACGAGGAGCATGTTCTCACTTTCTGTCTACCTCTTTCTCTCCTATCACACACACACACACACACACACACACTGAGGTTCATTATAGAAACACTCCAGCCCAGTGGGGAGTCCTTTTACCTTCTCGTCTCCTCTTTTCAGTCCACAAACCTTAGTGTTGGACAAAAGGTATAGCTGATGGGGGGGGATTCCAAACCACAAAAGTTGGGAAGACTGGAAACCAGCAGCAGCCACACAACAAAATAGAAATGTGATTTTGACACAGAGTTTAAGTGTGTAGAGCAGATACTGCAGAGGGAGATGGAGCAGGGATGGATGGAGGGAGTCATGGACACCAGAGGTCCAGCGGGTAGGACTGTACACAGACAACCAGCAGCAGATCATCTCCACACCGACAACAAGTACACAGTGAGACAGGCGCATCACATGCTCGTGGCTTAGACGCACGCATTCTCCGTTTCCACCGCCCTGCAACTGTCTTGATTCGGAAATTGGCTTTAAATCAATTATGTGTAAGGGGAGGGGGGGGGGGGGGGGAGATTTCTTTTCTTTTCGTTTCGTTTCTTGAAACAGTCAGGAAAGGGCAAGAATGGAGAAACTTGGGCCGTTTCTCAAGAGGGGTGCCGATTTATTTCATGTATTGGAGGATTGGCAATAAAACAGTTATATATCTGCACAGTAAAAAAAATATATAACAGTCTAAGTCGTATCAATATCTAATCAATCAGTCCCGTGTATTGATGATAAAGTGCCTCTTCAGGCTCCGGACAGCTGAAGCCTCGACTCGTTTCGTTTCGTGCGTGGCCGCGGGAGCTACGCAGCATGAAATAGAGAATTACACAATGAGACCTATGAAGCAATCATAGATCGGTTATCCTGAATCGATACAGCTGGTCTCGACCGACCCCCCGTTATTAAACGACTCTGTCTAATCAGATGCAGGCGCGACAGGAGCTGCGCTCACGCCGGGCCGCTCGGGGCACTTACCTCTGGTTACCGGCGGGGCAGGTACCGTTGACGCGGTGCTCGTCGACTCCAAGCCCAGCTGGATCCAGAAAATCCGAGTGATCAGAGGCAAGCAGGCTCGTTAGGATCCCGCGCACTGCTCCTCCCTTACGCACCTGTCTCTGGCAAACACTGATCCCGAACGCCGGTCTGACGTCCCCTGGACAACTGTTTCAGGGCTTGTGTCTTGTGTGCGTGTGCGTGTGCGTGTGCCCCCCACCCCCTGTTAGTTTTAAGACGCATTCGCCCAAACACACGGACACACACGCGCGCGCGGCACCACCTGTCCCCTGTGAAAAGCAGCGCACAAAGCGCGTCTATGTCGCGCAGCGACACATGGCATTCTCCGTTAGTCTCTGCGCCAAGAGCGCCGTCCGGGATCAACCCAACTGAATCTACCAAGCGAAGGATGAAAAAGGACGTCCAGCAAAACACCCCCCACTGGCACCCAAAACCAGCAGCGACGCTTTGCTGGTTACATCTGTCGCCCAGTTTGCGCACGACCGCTGCCCTGTCAGTGCTGCGTCTTTTTCCCACCCCGGGTTGAAACTGAAAGAAAAGACTTGTCTTCTTCCTGATCTGCTAATATGCGCCCCGTTCCCACGCAGAGTCAGTCAGCCAAGGCGCACGCAGGGTCCAGCGGTGCGCGCGGGTAAAGTCCCATTCATCGATGTGGCGTAAAAACAGCTGAGTTGTACCCAGAAAGCTCCGGCGAGGTGGGAGGAACAAGGAGGTTTGTCTTCCAAGCAGGGTTGTGTGCGCCTCAGCATCTCCTGCGCTGCTCCCCCGCTGTCATCCACGATAAAGGCTGCGAGCGCCAAAACCTGAAGCAGAATTACGCGGCGACTGGAATGGAATTGATGAACTAATTATAGTTGAGAAATATATTCAATGAAACCCTAATTTGGTCAACAAAATGGAGACGTATCTCATCGACCCTGTCCACTTTACGCCAGGAGCGCACGTCACGGTGGTGGGCTTTATTCTGGGGAAGGCTTTAAATTCAAAGCATAAAACATTCTTACTTTTTAAAATTGCATTTTTCATTTTACATTGTCACGTGGTCTTATCATATCATAATGAAATAAGAGTCATTCACGGAGTTTCTCTAAGACAATGGAGAGTAACAATAAATATTATTTGGAAAGTTCATCCATCGCTTTGTCATCATGGTGCGAAATGTATCCATTTGTTTCGCAATCTGGAGTCACATCTATCCTTGTCTTAGTCAAAACAGTTAGTTTTAATTACAATTCCTGAAAGTCAAATTGGCTGAACTCAGTGGACTGGAAAACGGTTTCCATCCCTTTAATTTAATTTAAAGTCTTTTTGCATCTCATTGAGTTAAAATTAGCACAACAGAGGAATAATTTAGTCTCATTAAATCTCAATAAGCCTTCAGCCAAATGTGAGTGTAGCTTCATTTCACTCCTGGGTTTTACTTTGAAATCTGTGTCGAATCACTTGTGTTTGTCTTTCTTTTTTTTTTTTGCCACTCCACATTCTCATCCTGATCCCATCTAAATGGCTATTTGAGAACTTGAAGTCAGCTCCATGTTCCGTGCTAAATGTGTCACAAACCGCTGGACCTCTCTGTGAAATTGCAATAATCCGATTTCCCCTCCCAGGCCATTGAATTGAGCAGAATTAACTTAATAAGAAATAACTCATCTAACATTTAATACAATAACATATATTTCCAGACAGCAGTTAGTTCATGCTCTGTAAATTGGGAGTTATTTTGCAAGAAATGCCAGAAGGCCAAAAGGAAAAAAGCGTTTCATTTTATTTGAACCACTGTCATTTTATTGCATGGTCAAAATCTGTCTGGCATTGACATTATTGTAAGACATTGCTGTGGCCTGCTTGATGTTTGCTGTGCTTATTTTTAGTCTAAGTTTCATTGGCACAGCCTAAAGTGCTTGAACCAGCACTGCAATGCTTTGAACATTATTCATCAGCCATCCCATGCCGCCTGAGACTTTGTACCATCCTCAACAGCGGCATAGAAGATAAAGGCATTATGTATGGTGCGGTCTGATGGCAGGGTGGGTGAGGAATAGAACTCCGGCTTGCATGTTCCCTTTCAGCCACTTGGACACACTTGTTGTTTCAACTTAAAGGTGATTGACTGTACGTTGTAGTTTGTTTCTGCTAATCTGCAGGAATCAAAAATCTCTTACTGCAGTTTGGAATATGTTGACGATGACCTACATCCGAAACTTTCCCCAAGTACAATTTTGAAGGCAGGTGTTTACATGTGAGCATACAGGGTGTTTCAACTTTTCCTGAATAAGCCGTCCAAACTGTGACTGAAATGTATATTTCGATAAACCGGTGCAATATTAGAAGCAGCGGATGGATGCAGGAAGATAAGACAATAACTCATAACTCACTGTCTGATGGTACTCTGTTCAAATATTAAACAGCACTCCTTTTAATCATATATTACTATTCTCTTTCCAGCTGCTTTGCATCAAAAATAATTGAAGACACTGACATACTAAGCCATTTTCAGCAGAAGAACTTGTACAAAGTCCTCTTCTGTCAAAGTCTCTGTTCTGGTAATATATTAATACATAAATGTTTTGTGGGGGGGTGTTTTCTTTTTGTTCATTGGCTTCCTTTCATCGATCTCAGCTTGTCAAAGAAGACAGGTGGTTGCTCCCCAGAATACAGATCAAGACATTGGTTGATAGCTGAGCAAGGAAACTGCATCCTTCGATGAAGGATGAACTATTTAATATTGGAACAGCGTGGAGGACCAGGAACGGCTGCACAGTCATCATGCCCCGCAGCACGAGCTTTTTGTCCTCTAACTTCCAGCTCAGCAGAAATATGAATGCAATCCCTGATTTTCTCCTTGAATTCCAGCAAAGTAATCACATGGTTCAGCAAGCTGCAAACAAAGGCTCAGGGGGGTGCCGAGCGGAGGTCATGTGATCACACACAACTTCACTGGCTTAGCGGCGCGTCTGATGACTCATTTAGTGAGTGGAGCTGAGCAAGTTAATAAGTGCTTTTATATTTCTAGCTTTAAGATTATGGCAAATTAATTAATATCAGCATAACCCATTAGACATAACAAACCACTTTAATTTACTTAATGGAGTGAGTTTTTTTTTTTTTTTTTTACTTAAAATTTGCTGCAAGACGAACCGAGTTTGAAGATCATCATTTGCAGGGAAACTGAGCATTGTAATTTGTGAAAGACAAACTTCGTCCAAATTCAGAAAACCTTTTGAAAAACTTTTGAATTTGAAATTACTTAATTAATAAAACATTGCGCATTCATCTTCATACGACTTCATACAACTTGTTACTGAACGATACAAATTTTATTTGATCTGAAATAATCTAATCGAAAATTGAAACAAAGTGTATTATTGTCACAATTATAGTACAGCCAAAGCACCATGTTTTTCCTCATGGTGTCGTAGCTTAAATTCATTAACTGTTGATTGTTGCCAAAGTTGTTTATTAAACCAATAGGGCAGTATTCAGTGAGAAAATTGGCGTTAAAAGAAAATACTCCAGTCTGAGGATTTATACAAAACAACCAGGAAAAGAGATTTAATTTGAATAGTTTATCTTCTCAATAAAGGTGTGTTTGGTTCTGAATGAGAAAAAAACAGGTCTGCTGTCATTAATGATGGATGCTTGTCCATCACCTGTACATAAAGATAATTCAATTTCATACTAACTTATGTTTAAGCAGCTTCTTCCATTTTTCACTGTCTGCGCAGGTGTCTGTTATTTGTACCTGGTTAGCACTGCAACAAGATGACCCTAGATGACATCATAATCAATACTCTGAGGTAAATTCTTATTACTTATAAGATTTAAATAGTCTAAATACTAAATTATTTACAGGCAGGCTGAAAACAGACTTGTTATAAATGACTTGAGACCGACCTAAGTGACTTTATTGTTACTGAACAGTACTGCAGAGACATCCATCAATCTGTCATAATGAATGAGGTGCCGAGAAGACATGGTCGGGGAAATGAGATGCGATATTGAGTGGAAAAGGGGAGGCCCAGAAGGGAACGAGGCGAGCACACTTCTTCTATGAGGAGATTTGAATAAAATAACATTGGAGAGATCAGTCAAAAAGGGATCAAAAGTAACACTAAAATATAACGAGCTGCCTCTAATGCAACACTTTTAGTTCGATGCAGTGGGAAAAGGATGCACTTTGTCTCACCGCTCCAAGTTGGACGTGAAAGCGACGCAGCAGTCCTTTTGTCTCTGGACGGGTTGCAGTAATGTGTCGTCGCTGTCAGAACTCATACAGTCGCAATACTGAGGAAGCATAAATAATTCAGGGCCTGTCAGCCCCGTGGTTCTGTCCACTGCTGCTGCGGCAGCGGACCTGTTGTTGGTTCTTTGGCGTGAAATAAGTTCAAAATTATAAACAGGGGGCATTCAAAGCAGATGGAAGTTGCTGACATTTAAAAAAAGAAAATTAAGTGATGGAAATAAATAAATCTGCGTGTGAGGAAGCTCCATTCTCTGAGTTGAGAACACTGGCTGGTTATTCCGTTATTTGTTGCTTTTCATTTTGTATGTTGCATGACATGATGTGGCGTTTCCCATGTTCTCTGACTGCGACTACAAATCTTGTAGAGTATGTGTTTTTAGGGTCCGTCGGAGGTCCCCCACAAATCACATTTCCAATATCCTTTAAGCCGAGGCCACAACACTCATAAAATGTCTGCAGCCAGTTAAGTATTCCTCGTTGGGCAATTTACCCAAAGATAAAAGACTCTAAGGCTAACAAAACTTTAATGACTATAGTATGATCTTTGGTTTTCAACTTCAACTTCCTAAACTATAAACATACTTTATGGCAATGTTCATTTTTCATGCACACTGGCTCCCATATTAATGAAGTTTCTCACGGTAGTGTCCAGTATTACTGGTCTTAAATCAGTCGTTCACGTTCTGTAGGCGGGGTACGCCTAGAACGGCTCATTGCAGGGCTACATGCAAAGACAAACATTCATTCTCTCTCACGGTCACCTCATGCAGTCAACTTAGAGTCCCCAATTCACCT